>NC_072892.1:176477578-176780609 GCF_027943255.1 Anastrepha obliqua
GAAGTAAATAGCGAGAGAGCTTTCGGCAAGGTGCACCTCTATGGACAGCTCCATCGCCATAGTAGTTATACCTCACCGACTTAGTAGTTGCACTACATTGACGGACACTCAACTGGTCATCTTTTGACAACGCGCTAGAAGAAAATTAGACTCAACAGATGAGAAATGAAAATATTTATTTCACAGATGAGAAAATGTTTACTGTTGAAGAAGTTTCTAATAAGCAAAACAACAAAATCTATACTAAAACTTCCAAAGACTTAAAAATGCTGTTCCTAGGATTCAGTGTGGCCATCATCTAGCCTTCGTAATGGTTTGGTGAGGAGTGTCTTGTAAAGGCGTTACATCTCTTCATTTTTGCGAAAAAGGGGTTTGACCGGGGCAAAAATGTACCAGGAGGATGTCTTAGAAGGCGTGGTGAAGCAGTTGAGTAGAGAGGCTTTGGATTTCACAACAAGATTCCGCTCCAGCCCCTAAGACACAAACCACCGACTAAAAACCAATTTTCCTGGGTTCTTAGCCGCAGAAGATTGGTCATCTGGAGGTCCAAATCTGAATCCATTGGACTACAGTTTTTGGTCAGAACTGGAGAACATGGCCTGTCGAAGACCTCACATAAATTCGGACGGTCTAAACAATAGGAGACGAATTTAGATGCTAAGAACATGAGCGCTCCTTCTTGCTTAACAATCCAAAAACTCTATTCAATTCAATGGTCGATTGGGTGCATACGATTACACACACACACACCGCCACACAAAAAATTGGTGCAGCATTAGAACCAGCTGCCGTTAAAGTTCACGCTGTTACACATTAGTTGCATTTTTTTTCTTTTCTTCTTTTTTTCACTTACATTCAAAATCATAGAGTTAGGAAGCATTTTGTCATGCACTATTTTGCTGAACGAAAGATTTTTAAAACTTTAGAAAAGTAAAGTAACACAATAAAATATTTGGTTTGATGGCGAGTAAAAGTTGCAAGTCAAGCGAGTAGTTAAAGGCAGAAATGTGCAGCTAACCAGATAACTTTGGGCACTCGGATGCGTTGACAAATTTGCTGACTTTGACTAACTTTTAGAAGCAGCATATCAGTTCTGATAGCCATCTCGCAGTGATGACTTACATATGTGTGCATATGTATGTAGGCGACAAACGTCGTTATTTGGCAATTAGCGAGAGGCAAAAGTAAAGGACAAGACAGTTTAATAACAGTTTGGCAACGGCGAGTTTCAATAGATAAATGCAGCTAGCGGACTTTTGCACAGCCGTGATAATAAGTACATTTGGAAGAGCGTAAAAGCCTTCAGTAATATTAAAAATAAGGCCAAAATCAATTTATTAAAGAATTACACTGTGCTCGAATTTTCAATATTTTGCTTGGGAAAAGGTGTTAATAGCTGATCTTACCTAATTGAGGGCTTCTAGGAAGGACAACGGACAGGAAAAGGAACGGAAGGATATTTTTTTTGTTGCAACGTCTGTGCAATAAAAAACGTACTTCTAACTACGCAAAGAATGTCGGACGACCATGCACGATCAATGGAGCAACGTACTTTACGTACCGCAACTGAAGACGAAATCGGCTTTCGGCAAGCCCGTAAAAATAGTTGGTATGACTAGGAATGTCGCGCTGCCGCGCAAAGGAAGGATACTGCTTATAACGTCACACCTCGACGGGGCGAAACGGCGACCATGTGGGATCGCTACCGAAAGCTAAGAAAGGAAGAGAGACGTATTATCCGAAAGAAGAAACGAGAGGCCGAAATATGTAAGTGCGAGGAGCTTGAGATGCTGGCCAATAGGAACAACGCCCGAAAATTTTACCAGAAACTTTAGCAGCTTTCAGAAGGCCTCAAGACCGGGGTGTTTCCTGTAAGAACAAAGACGGCGATCTGGTGACTGTCTTCCAGAGCGTACTTAAATTATGGAAGGAACACTTCTCGAACCTATTAAATAGTGACAGCTGCGCATATCACTGAGAATGTGAAGATCCCGATACCCCAATCGTTGACGACGGAACTATCGTTCCGCTACCCGACGATGATGAGATGAGAATAGCGATAACGCGGCTAAAGAACAACGCAGACGCGGCATCCAACGGACCGCGAGCTGAGCTATTCAAACATCACGGCAAGGAGCTGGTAAGGTGCATGCATCAGCTTCTATGCCAAATATGGTCGGATGAAAGCATACCTGCAGATTGGAATTTAAGTGTGCTCTGCCCAATCCATAAGAAGGGCGATCCTGCAATTTGTGCCAATTACCGCGGGATTAGTCTTCTAAATATCGCCTATAAGGTTCTAGCGAGCGTATTGTGTGAAAGGCTGAAGCCCACCGTCAACCACCTGATTGGACCTTATTAATGTTGTCTTAGCAACATGCCAAGTCTTGAAAAAGGCGCATGAAAGGAGAATCGACACACACCATCTTTTCGTCGATTTCAAAGCAGCATTCGACAGCTCGAGAAAAAGTTGCCTATATGCCGCGATGTCTGAACTTCGAATACAGCTATACAAAATGACGTTTCTTAATACCAGCAGCGCCATCAGAATATATACAGTGGCACAGTAAAGTCTACATACCCCATTGAAAAGCGAGGTTTGGAGATTTCTGTGAACATTGTAGCATTAGAATATATTCCAAACAAATCCAATCTAACAACAAACAATAAATTTTAACAAAAAAATTTTAATCCAAAAATATTTATTAACAAAAACAAACAAAATTCATTTTCCAAACACAGAAAAGTCTGCATACGGCTTTGTAGTGGAGTACACAAAATGCAGTTCTGTACTCAAACAGTGCTACCAATCACTTCAGGCGCCTTTACTAGATACCGTTAGTTAGAAAGAAGTTTAGTTCTTCGATATTTATATTGTAGCTGTGTTAATTTAACCAAAATGGGTAAAGAAATCTGTGTTAAAGTACGTGAGCTAATTGTGAAATATTATAAGGAAAAAAATCTTTAAGAGAGATTGGAGAACTGGTCGGACATCCAAAATTAAGCACTCAAACAATTATTCGGAAATATAATCACACTATTAGTGTAGAAAACAAACCAAGAAGTGGTCGCCCACCTAAACTGACTCCTCGTGCTAAGCGAAAAATATTGTTAGACGTGCAAGAAAATCCAAGAATAACAGCAATAGAAATTGCAAAAACCCTGAAAAATCAGGATATTGCTTCAGAGCATCCAGAAACGGTGAGACATTTATTGAGAAGCAATGGAATCCACAACCGTGTGCCTCGAAAGAAGCCATTCATCAGCAAAATAAATGTGGAGAAACGAGTCGAATTTGCTAAGAAATATATTGATGCATACGAAGATTTTTGGGCTAATGTTTTATTTAGTGACGAAAGCAAGTTCAACGTGTTTGGCTATGATGGCAAACAAAAAGTATGGCGTCGAAATAATGAAGCATTATTGCCCAAAAACTTGCTTCCTACGGTGAAGCACGGTGGTGGCTCCATAATGGTTTGGAGCTGCATGTCAGCGGCTGGGGTGGGTAATTTAACATTTATTGATGTTAATATGGATCGCATGGTATATTTGAACATTCTCAAAGATAATTTGAAGCAATCCGCGAGTAAACTTTTGTCTTACGGCGGGTTGGTACTTTCAGCAAGATAACGACCCAAAACATACCGCTGATGTTGTCAAAGAATGGCTACTATATAATGTGCCCCATCAACTTCATTCCCCACCCCAGTCACCGGATTTGAACTCCATAGAGAATTTATGGGATGAATTGGATCTTCGCATTAGGAAAAGGACAATTAAAAATAAACAGGACCTCAAAAATGCTTTACTTGAAGAGTGGAATTTAATTTCGAATAATTACACAAAAGTATTGGTAAATTCCATGCAAAATAGATTAAATGCTGTTCTAGAAAGTCGTCGCGGACCCACCAAGTATTAATTCTGTTGTCTTTTTATTTCCTTTTAAGTGAAACACTTTCTTTTTACAAAGTATGCAGACTTTTCTGTGTTTGGAAAATGAATTTTGTTTGTTTTTGTTAATAAATATTTTTGGATTAAAATTTTTTTGTTAAAATTTATTGTTTGTTGTTAGATTGGATTTGTTTGGAATATATTCTAATGCTACAATGTTCACAGAAATGTCCAAACCTCGCTTTTCAATGGGGTATGTAGACTTTACTGTGCCACTGTAAGTACCTTTCCAAGCTGTTTGATACCAAACGATGTTTCGGACAGGGCGACACGCTGTCATGTGACTTCTTTAACCTGAACTTAATCGCTCGGGCACAATTTTTTATAAGCGCGTACAATTGTTGGCTTATGCCGATGATATTGACATCATCGGTCTTAACAACCGCGCTGTTACTTCCGGTTTTTCAAGCCTGGAGATAGAGGTAAAGCGAATGGGTCTGGTGGTGAACGAGGATAAAACACAGTCCCTCCTGTCATCAAACAAACAGTCGGCGCACTCGCGCCACGGCACGCACGTCACTGTTGACAGTTATAATTTCGAGGCTGTAAAAGACTTCGTTCATTTAGGAACCAGCATTAACACCGATAACAATGCCAGCTTGGAAATCCAACGAAGAATCTCTCTTGCCAAGAAGTGCCTATTGGACTAAGTAGGCAATTGAGTAGTAAAGTCCTCTCTCGACGAAAAGAACAAGCAATCTGCAAGGCTCTCATCATGCCCGTCCTAACGTATGGCGCAGAAGTTTGGTCGATGACAACATCCAATGAGGCGTCACTTGGAGTGTTTTAGACAAAGATTCTGCGGAAGATTTTGGGAACTTTGCGCGTTGGCGACGGTGGGTATCGCAGGCCACGGAACGATGAACTATATGAGCTTTATGACGACATAGACATAGCGCAGCGAATAAAGATCCAGCGGTTACGTTGACTGGGTCATGTCGTCCGAATGTATGCAACGCGCCGGCTCTGAAAGTATTCAATGCGGTACCAGGTGGTAGTAGCAAAGGAAGACGAAGACCTCCTCTGCATTGGAAAGATCAGATGGAGAGGGATTTGAATTCATTTGGTTTGTCTAACCAACGCCGGTTTACACGAAAAAGAAACGACTGGCGCGCTTTGTTAAACTCGGCCAAATTCGCGTAAGTGGTTATCGCACCATACAAGATTAAGAAGGAAGGACAATGAGTTGGTCGCGATTCCCAAAATTAACTCAGAATGAATTACTAACAAAAGAGGTAATTCGTTTTCAAAATTTTGTATGGCAAATTACGTAAATATGAGGTCGCTCACGCTTTTGCCAGAAAACACAACACCACATTTTGTTGGGTCCACGGCCACTCTGGAGTGAAGGGAAATGAAAGGCAAGGAAAGGCTCTGAGCTTGAGCTTCAGTGAGTGGTAGAGGGCATTGACATTCTTCTAAACGAACATTATAATTTTTCAATTGCAGTGTACTTGAGGTTAATAGTGGAAACCAATAGAAAGTGGTCTCTGACTACTAACTGTAGGGTCTCTAAAGCGCTCTGACCAAAACTGAATCTTAAAAGGACAAAATGTCTACTTGGATGCAACAGATCAACTATCAGTATCCTCATAGGCATTATTACGGGTCACTGCACTATTGGCACCCTAGCCAGTAGAATGGGTGTGCCTCACAATGACTTTTTCCGGAGTTGGAAAGTAAAGAAGAAATTGAGTCGGTACAACACCTCTTCTGTGAATGTCCTGCGCTTCCATGCCATGCCAAATATCTGGGCGATTATTTCTTCAAAGACCTGGGAAATTCGCAAAATGTCTCACTGGAGGAACTGGTTACCTTCTTAAAAAGATCTAAGCGATTTAAGCAACTTAGAGGATGTAAATCAAATGCAGGCATGGAAATCATAATGGGCCTTAGGGGCACCGAGTGCCTTGTCTTAGACAAGCAACCTGGCTAGCCTAACCTAATTTACGTAATTCGAAGGGTAATTGGAAAGTGAATTAAGAAGAAAGAGAGCGAGGTACGAGTGGTAGAGCGAATTTCATGCCGTGGGAACAAAGCCTTACATCCGAGGAATATTTTACGAGCATAATTAATTTAAAACAAATTAACCCTCTACCTCCCTCACATATGACTAATTCTTTGACAGTCAAGAAGCAAAGTCTTATTATTTGGAGTTGAGCAGACTGCTCGAGCGCTCAGAGTTATCGGTACAGTTTTTTGCTCATCTTAACTACGCTTACTAATTTTCTACATAAGCACACAGCATAATTTTGGAAAAGCACAATAAACCTAACGGTGCAGTATGCGAATATAAAGCAAAAACAAAAACAACAACAAACATGCGCAACGACAAGGTAAACAATGAAAAAGATTTTAGTACTTTGGCATGCAGGACATGAAGTTGCATCTTAAGTAAACAACATCAACCAAAATTGCAACAACAAAAAAACATGCGATATGCAGCAAGGCAACGCTAATGGTTACAACAAAAATAGAAAAAACAAAAACACACAATACACAACAAAAACTAAATAATAGGAGGTAATACGAAGAAGAGTAAACAAATGCACACAAAGCACAAAACATTGCGGGACAGGATCAGAAAAACAGCTAAACAAATCAAGTAGCAGTAAAAAAAAAGTAACACACATACATACGTAAGGACATGCAAACACATGCACAAGTAAGCACAAGAGTACCTACAAGCAGCTAAGTGCTCAGGATGCACAACAACAAGTACAACAAAAAAACTTCATATATTTCCTTGCACTCATACGATTTGAGTAACCACATTTTATCACGTAACCCATTTGTCTTATCCAGTTTGTTGCTTGTTTGCGATTTTATACTTTAACAACAAATACAACAACAGCGTACAAGAGAAAAAAAAACAGCCAGGAAGAAAAAACAAAGCTTCAATTGTTTTAAACTTATGCAGCTGCAGAATGTCAGCAGTGGCAGCGACGAGCAGTGATACAGCTCGAGAGATTCAACGGTATTTTTTCGAGTATAAGTCCTGTGAGGATATATGGACATGGCTATGTATGTATGTATGTGTAGGTTGGCATGGGTTTCAAATGTTTGTATGCAAAGCCATTAATCGTAAGAGGGACGCAGAATTGAAAGCTGCATGCGAATGTTGAAAATGCACGGGCACGCCTACAAAACCCTGGCTCAAGCTACAAAATAAAGCCATTTAGCCCATGGAGTATGACTCTGTGGCTTTGTGTATTTTTTATATCAACATACAAAAATACATATACATATACATATACTATATTTTAGTATATACAGTGACCGACAAAAGTCTACATACACCCCCATTTCCACTGGCTTGAAAGTTCAAAAACTTTACTGAAAAATGTGTTTACACAGTTTTGTATGAAAGCTTTTTCTAATCATTATAAACTTAAAGAAGCCCATACATTAACATAAAATAGCAAAGCTTGGCAAAAAAAACTAAAATCAACGCTGACAAAAGTCTACATACAGTACACAAATATCTCACTCCAGCGTGAAAAACTTCACTTAACTCTAAGTAATGTTGCTTCTTAGTATTAGTTGGTCCACCATTAGCATCAATTACAGCTTGAAGCCGTCGTGCAAAAGCTATATTGCTTCAAGCTTCTATTAGTCGTTCTTTGAGTACTGAAGCGCTTGAAATCGGATTTTTTCTAATTTTTCGATCTAAAATTTCCCAGACATGTTCAATAATATTCAAATTTGGGCTTTGCGGTGGTGTATTTAATTGCCTTGGAGCATGGTAAAGCAGCAAATCCTTCAGAATGTGTGCCGTGTGCTTTGTATCGTTATCCTGTTGAAAGGCCCAACCTGGGCCAAGCTCTAAATCATTCACCGAAGATTTCAGACTGACTTCCAATAGTGATTTGTATTTATAACAATCCATATTACCTTCAATAAATACTAATCTTCCAACTCCAGACCAACAGCTCCCCAAACCATTACATTGCCGCCACCATGCTCCACTGTTGATACCAAATTCTTCGGACTCAGTGCCGCATTTTTTTCCTCACACTTTTGCTCTTCCATCGCTACCGAATATATTAAACTTCGACTCATCTGTAAACAAAACGTTTTGCAAAAAATCCATTCCCTTTTCCCTGTGTGCTTTGGCGAACTCCAGGCGAAGTTTACGGTTTTTTTTTCAGAAATAAGAGGCTTTTTTCGTGCTGTTCTACTATGAAAGCCGTTTTTTTTCAGATCTCTTTGAATTGTTCTTGGATGAACACACTTGTTGGATGAGAGCTTGCTACATCCTCGGCCACTTTCGGAGCAGAAACTTTTAGATTTTCGTCCACTTCTTTTAGAATCAAGCTAACGTCTCTGCGATATAGTTTGCTCGGGCTGCCACTGCGCGGCTTATTTTCGGTGGAACCACTATTTTTAAAGTTTTTTACAATGGTCTGGACTGTTGCACGTCTTAAGTTTAAGATTTTTGAAATTTCGCCACATGATTTTTTTTCTTTCCTATGGTGAATAACTAAATTTCTAACGTCAACTGAATTTCTTTTCGAGGAGCATTGTAGATGCTTAAGTATTCAATTTGCAACTAAAATCAATATTAGCAAAGCAACAAACATAAGAAAAGGAAAGAAATAGACAAACGGTACTTTACCGTTATCACAACATAGGATATCAGAGTACAACCTAGGAAACCGCTTCTGTATGTACACTTTTGTCATCGCTGTTTTGCGTTTTTCAACATAACTGTGTTGTTTTGTCCAAAGAATGGATTTGTTTTAGTTAAGTCGATTAGAAAAAGATTTCAAATTAAATTGCATAAACACATTTTTAAGCAAAGTGTTTGTACTTTGTAAACAACGAAAGGGAGGGGTGTATGTAGACTTCTGTCGGCCACTGTATGTACGAGGGTCGCTTGAAAGTTCGTGTAAGTTCAAAGAGATGGTACTACTGGCGCACATCGACATTATGTTGAGGTAGTATTATCTCTTGGAAACACACACACCAATTTTAAGCCCGATCGGTATATTTACTTGGGTTCGGTATTCGTTTCAAACGAGGGAGTCGAGTGATTTGCTTTCCATCACGACAACGCACCAGCTCACGCCTCAGCAGTTGTGGTCGCAAAATTCATGGAAAAAGGGCTCCAACTCGTTTCACATCTCTATTATTCTCCAGACTTGGCTCCTTCGGATTCTTCGGACTACTATTTGTTCCCCAATTTGAAGAAACTGCTGAAGGGGAAAAAAGTTTTTATTCACACCAGAACAGCGTTGGACGAAGTGCATTGGCCTTAAAGGAGACTATGTCGAAAAGCAAAAGAGGTTTACCCCAAACAATTAGAGTCTGTGTCAGAAGAAAAGAACCGGTTTTGTTCTTGTAACTTTAAAATGTTGATGACTTTCCGAGCGCGGCATTGAAAATGTGTGGGGAACTATGAAAACGCATCTTGCCGGAAAGCAAGTCCACGATTTAAATCAACTCATGCGTCAAGTTCGCAAAATCTAGTCTTGTTTGTCGACGAGCTGCGCAGAAAAGCTGGTTCATAGCATGAAGAAGATGCCAGGCTATACTCGACAACGATGAAGACTACACGGCTTATTGCGTAATTGCGACTCGTAGTTTTGTGCTTACTTTTTATGTAAAAAATATTTTAAATATATATTTTTTATACTTCATGAATAATCGCGGTTCCTTTTTTTTGACGCAGACTGTTAGTAGTTTTTATGTTTTGCATGAACTTTTCAAACGACCCTTGTATATGTAAACATGCATACCTATACAAATGCAGCCACTCCACTCATCCTGTGCTGTCACGTCGCGTCGTCATGCACTTAATTAGAACTTTTGCGCCTCGTTCCTGGGTTCTTGTAAGATACTTCACGGTAGTCATCTTTTTTGGGAAAAAAATTAGATACCCGTGTCTGCATATGTATGCGTGCAGGTATGTATGGGCATAAGGGTGCGGCTTTTTCGCCGCAATTATAAAATTTCGGATTTTTTAAGAGTTTCGTCAAAATATTGCGAAAAAATATTACGATTTAAGAATAAAACCATCAGAAATAATATAAAATTAAAATTTTTTTTATAAAAAAATAAACAAATATACATATAGTACATAAATATATAATATTACATATAATATATGCACACTATTACGTTTGAATTCAGAAAAAAATCCAACAAAACTGAGACGCAAATGCTTTTGATGACTTATAAACAATATATTAAAATTTACTTTTTTCATAAAAGTTTTTTTCATAGAAGTTTTTTTCAAGTTTTTCACGTAAAATCACATAAAATATGCGAAGAAATTTGAAGTGTAAGAAAATAGATTTCCAATAGAGATCTTCCGGTACAAATCCAAATTGATCAAGATTTGGCTAAATTATTAAAGTTTTTCTTCAACCTTTCTTCCAAGAAAGACAAAAACAACATCAAAAGCCTTATAATTTTTTTTTTTTATTCCGCTGGAAAAATTTTTCAAAACTTTTATGCAAGCCTTTGAAGCTTAAACTCTTCCATCATCTGAGGTGAGTTTTCGGAAAAAAAACTTTTTAAAAACTAATTTTATTTATAAAGACTAATTTTTTGAGATTCTTTCAAATTTGAAATTTTTTTAAATCTTAATATGTTACCGAAGTCTTTAAATGTAACAGATTTTTATTCCGAAGGAAAAACATTACCAATTTTATCTTTCTTTCAAACTTAAAATTTTTTAATCTTAATATTATTCCGAAATATTTTGTTGGAAGACTTAAAGTGTAATAAATTTTTTTGACTCCGAAGAAAACCAATTTTATTTTTATTCAATTTAGAAATTTTTTTAAATCTTACAATAATATTTTTTCTAAATATTTTGGTGGAAGTGTTAAAATGTAATACATTTTTTTGACTCCGAAGAAAATCAGTACCAAATTTATTTTTGTTTCAAATTTAAAATTTTTTAAATCTCAATATTTTTCCGAAGTATTTTGAAGGAAGTCTTAAAATGTAATAGATTTTTTGATTCCGAAGGAACAACGGTGCCAATTTTGTTTTGTGGAGTGATGCACCCTAATGCAGATATGTATGTATGCTAGTGAAACTACAGCACGCCTTAAAATTCATTCTTTTAATCTGTCAGGAAATACAAATCCATCGCGTGCAGCGACAGATTTGGTAGAAGCTTGCATTCGCATGAACCAGCGTGTTATTGTGTGTGTGTATAACACCCGATACACATTTAAATTTAAAAGAACTTCTAAATTAATAGAAATTTAATGTATGCCATTTGTGGTAAAAACCAAGGAACTGGAATCATTTGTGTAACAATGCTTTGTTTTAATATTTTTGGTAAAAATTACCAACACATCCATTAATGGTTTCCGGGTGATTTTTGTTTTTAAATCGACAGCGCAAACAACTCTATAATAATCGAATTAATATAAATTTTTCTTTCTCTAAATTCGAACTCATTTTTTATTAGTGACAGAAATAAGGCAATACACGAGGGTGGTTCAATAAGTTAGGTTAAGTTATCTGGTTGCACATAAGAGGGCCCACTTGGGTGATGAATCGACGACTTGTAATACTATTGCAAAGGGAAAAGCGTGAAGAAACAGGAAGAAGGAAGGAAGGAAGGAGAAATTATAGAGGGGATGGTGGGAGGTTGGAGGGTTATCAAAAGACGGAACGATTACAACTTAAGGTAGTATTAACTGATCTGATAGCTGATCCAGATAACGGGGATCTGAACCTGCTATATCCGCAGATGTAGCAAAAAATGAGGATCAAAGATGCGTAAATATTAGCCTAAAACAAGACAGCTGAGAAGGTGGCGTCCATCTCATCCTCCCGCTAGATGTTACAAAAAGGATTCGAATTAATACCAGGTATCTCACCGCGTCGGTACCTAACGTCAAAGTCCCAAAACGACCACTACACAATTCGAGAGCAGAGTCTTTGTTAGCGTTGGATGTGCACTCAAGTGATGTTCTTTCCCAGAGCGCGCTGAGTTAACAACAAGCTCACGGTTTTATGAAAAGCTTTTTCAAGGCAGGCATGCACTCGGACGAGAAACGACAGCTAGAAAAAACTTTTTCATTTTGCTGTTTCATGCACGGAGATTCGAACCTACGCACTACTGAATGGGAGTGTCACGCACCTATCTATTCGGCTACGGCGGCCGCCGTTCGCTGGAAACTTTACAATTTTGTAACTTGAAAAGAGTCATCTATAGATTCGAAAAAAAAGGCATCACTTGCAAATTGTGAATTTTGGTTTAGATGGCTCAAAAATGGTGGTTGTGAATTAAGCGAGAATGACGCTGCTCATTCAAGCCACTGAATTGGAGATTTTTTTGCATGAACACCCTGTCAAGCTCAAAAGGAGCTTGCAGAATCTTTGGTAGTGAGTCGGCAGGTTCTTACATTGCGCCTGCAGAACTTAGGTAGGGTCCAGAATAGGCTTCTTCTGACTATCGCCGACTACCTTTCGTTAAGTGCAGAATGCCTTGCCTAGAATACGCTTCACTTCAGTGGAAGGTGAATTTGGTTCTTAGCATCGTATGATGAGCGATTCCGTTAGCACGGAATTCATGCGCTCTCTCAAAAATGGGGAAAAGTTGTAGCTTGGGAAGAAAAATATATTGAAAGAATTTTTTGTTTAACCTAAAAGTTAGAAAAAAAGCCGTTTAAAATAAACTTGAACAGCCAATATTAAATTCGTTTTGAAAATGGGTGAGCCGTGAAAGTTTAAGCTCTGGTTGGGTAAATTGTTCATGGAGCAAACAGATGGATTAACAGGTTGATATACAAAGCACAATTCTTTGCTTTATCTGGTACGCCTGTGTTCAAAATAATAGGAGCGGGACGAATTACGAATTGTTAACTATTTTAATTTTTTGGATTAATTTATTTTTTTTAACTATTGTATATAATTCAAAGCTATGAACCTTCTGCGAAATTCAGAAAAATGTAACAAATTAAAAACAAAAGTCCATCAAAATTTCTAGCTTAAAAAAAAATTTTTTTTTGGAAAAATTCTGGGTATGCAATTTTATAGCCCATTTAATATTAATTGACAAGTTTCAAGTGGCTAAAAATTCTTGCAGATTTTTGACATTTTTTTTCGCATTTTCTTCCACATAAAGGCTAAAAACGTGTCAAAAAGCGACGAGATTTTTGTGAGGCTTCAACTATTTATTTTTATTTTTTCGTTTTCATTTTTTATTTTTATTTGTATAAAATTCTAGTGCATTTTACAACAAAAACAATATAACTCAAAGCTAGAAACTTTCTGCGAAATTCAGAAAAATTTAACAAACTAACGAAAATTCATCAAAATTCTCAACTTAAAAAAATATAAAAAAACGGGGTAAGCAATTTTATAATCCATTCAATTTTAGTATAACAAAGTGCTAGTTTCAAGTGGCTACAAATTCTTGCTGATTTTTGACAATTTTTTCGCTGAGGTGGTAAGCATTTTCTTCCATATAAAGCCAAAAAAATTGTCAAAAAGCGTCGAGATTTTTTAACGACTTCAAGTATTTATTTTTATTTTTTTCGATTTCATTTATTTGTTTTTTGTATAAAATTAGAGTGCATTTTACAACAAAAACGATATAACTCAAAGCTACAAACTTTTTGTCTAATTCAAAAAAATTTAAGAAAATAAAAAAAAATACATCAAAATTTTCAACTTAAAAAATAAATAAAAAAACGGGGTATGCAGTTTTATATTCCATTCAGTTTTAGTATAACAAAGTGCCAGTTTCAAGTGGCTAAAAATTCTTGCTGATTTTTGACAATTTTTTTCGCTGAGGTGGTAAGAATTTTCTTCCATATAAAGGCAAAAATATTCTTAAAAATGTTGATGACAAATTTTTTTAATTTATAACTTTTTCTGAATCATATACAAAGCTTTTGAGTTAGAACACGCCATACTTTTATAACATAAAAACAAAAAAATAAAAACACAAAAATAGTTAAAACTTGGTGATTCGTCGCGCTTCCGAACTTTAGCAGCAATTATAAAAAAAAGCTTGTAAAAACTGAATTATAAATTTTCGAATCTGATTTTTATATATATTATTTTCTATTACCCACCCCTTCGAAAAACTAAAGCGAATGCATCCGCTTCTTCAGCAAAATTAGCAAATAAACAACTTATCAGAGAGAGAGTTCCACTAAAATCTTCAACACAACAAACTAAAAAAATTCTAAAAATTTACTGCACACGTTGTAGTCGTCAATCAGTTGGAAATGTGATGCAAAACAAAAATTTTAATACAAAAAACGAAAAAGACATTGTGCCTACAACAACAATAAATAGCAGCAAGCCTGCTGCCATTTCAACTTACGCTAGCAGCCGCATTATTGCCCTTTGCTGCTTCACGGAAAATAGCTCACCTGCATTCGAAATCAAATTGTTAAAGAACGAGCCAATTGTATCACTGCTGCTGCTCAATTTGTTGCCGGCAGCACTGTCGACGGCAGAAGAAGTAGTAGTAGAGGCAGCAGCAGCAGCAGCTTCACCGCTTGTACGCTCTGCATTGCCTGCTGTTGGCGAGCCATCCCCGCTGCCTGCGCCGCTCATGCCAGCTATGGTGATTTCCGCATCAAAATCAATGCTATTGAAGGATTCATTGTCGATGTCACTCAAATGTTGTGATTTGTCATCACCGCCGCCACCAACGCCAGCAGGTTCAATTTGTGCGGGAGCAGTAAGCAAATTTTGCGGTTCTACCTGCCTCTCGAGCAATTGCTGCGCGGTTAAAGGTTGTCGTTGTTGTTGTTGTTGCTGCTGTTGTTGGCTCTGCGGTTGCATGCCTTGCATTTTTGTGTGCATAGCGCTAATATTAGTGGGATTGCTGCTTGCGGGAGCAGCGGAGACTTCCGTTGTTGTCATTGGCGTTGTTGTCGTCGCTTCGATTGCATCAATCAGATTATCAACATCAATTGTTGTTGTGAGCGCGTACGATGATGGCACCATCGCAACTGCCGTTGATGCTCTAAGCTGTTGTGGTTCATTTATTTCCGAAAATGTTGTAAAGTCATCGTCATCCACATCGACAAGCACACCAACAACGCCATCAGCATAGACATCTCCTCTAACGACATCGGCGTCGGCATCAGTATGCACAACGGTAACCAAATCTGTTGACAATGCGGTTCTATGCGTCTCATCATCATCTTCGTCAACAACGCATTCACTGACGCTGCGACCTGCATATCGAATGTTTGGTGCTCTTCGCAGTACAACTGAAAGGATGAAAAGAATTTATGAAGATACATATGTACATATGTATGTATGTATGTGTGTGAAATTAGAATTGAAGTAGCGCAAACGTGGCTTGTGTTAAATTAGGCTCAGTGTAGCGAGGCGCCTGAAACAATCGAAAATGGTTAGTAATATTCACCCCCTTTGAAATGGCACAGCAAAGAGGGCCACCTAAAAAAAAGTTTCGTGACATCACAGGCTGATGTCTTGCTTTTCTTTTTTAGAAAAGTCATTTTTTTCCTTGTTCACTTCTCTCGGGTGCATAGGGCCTTGACAAGACTTGTCTTGCGTTGGTTTCGTTAATCTATGTATGCTTTATGTCAGGGTAGGTGATTAGCCCGCCGCTAGAAGTCCCAAGTAGTGGGAATGCCCACCAGTCGTTGCTTAGGAACAACGCCTTCTTACTGCTTGAAGACCCATCTGTGTGTCACATTTCGCTGGCGGAAGGATCACACAGCTGTTTGAGGACTCCGCTAAAGTGGTGTGTCTGCGCTATTACCTCGGCTGTCCGCTTTCTCTTGCTGGCACCACGTCTTTAGTGCTATCTTATTACAGTGTACTCTCTCTTAAGTGAACACCAAAGGGACTGAAAAATTTGTCCGGTTATGAGAGGTATCCGTTTATGAGAAAAGTGTAAAAAAGTTAATAATTAATAATATGCTATGGGAGGGTTAGAGCGTTACGGTAGTGTTATCCAGTCAAGAGAAAACAATTTTTGAAACTTTTTAAAGATTTGTGGTATATACTGCAAAAAGTGTCCGTTTGTGTGAAAGGTGCCGGCTTAAATTAGGTGTCCGTTAGGAGAGAGTACACTGAATTTTATCTTCTATAGCTAAACTGATACTATGAGCTTAAGGCGCCTTTAATCCGCATTCTTTCCACTTGACAGGTGTGATCAAATTAGCGGTAATCCTTTCAGTAGAAAATTTATGATAGATCACATTAAACTCCTGTGGAACTATAATGCTATTTTTGCTTAATCGTAGTGGCATTACTATTGCTTAGAAATATTCAACAGGATTCGCAGTGTTTGTTCCGCGTTGTAAGGCAATTACATATGTGAGACCTTTTTGGCTTGAGTGTCACTAGCAACGTAAGCAAGATTTACGTTAGCTGTAGTATCTGGCCATGGGTTGATATTTTTATGCTATTATACAGAATTTAGCAACGATAGAGCTATAAAAAAGACCTGCGAAACAAATGCACAACGTGGCAGAAGAAGAGGCCGGCCGAGAAGAGGATGGAGAGTTGGCACCGAAGGCGAATTGGAAGCTATGGGAGCGAATTTTAACGGAACCAATGGCTCACCCCGAACTGTGATGCTATGAAGATGATGATGAATGCAGAATTTGATAAAGTGAAAGTCGGTAATTACTTGGCGTTCAGATATATTATGTCAGAGACAAATGTGAGTAAATTTTTTTGCGGTTAGCACCTCGGAGTCCCTATTTGAAACATTAAAGTTTTTGACAAAAGAAAGCCATGGTTCACTAAACTCATTCTCCAACTTATAAAAAAAAGCGAAAGACGCCTTAAAAAAACAGGAAGCGGAATCCCACTGATGATCGTTGGAAACAATAAAAAAACTTAAGGAAATAACAACAAACCTACCTACGCGTCAGACGAAACAAGCGTATCTTGAAACTAGATTTCATTTTGTTGTTCCCTCCAATGTTTTGTGGAAAAGATAAATTGAATGGGAGTCTGCGCTAAGGATAAGAAACCCTGCATTGTTGATGCCAATGTGATAAACTCATATTTTATAGGAGTAAATAAGCAAATAAATATTTCGCCATATAAAGGGTGATCAGATTAGAGGTACTTTTTCCAATAGGGTTTTTGTGACAGATCACGAGTGACCACTGTCAAGCTTAATACATAATTTTTGTCAGTATTCATTGGCATTTCATCGTGGAAAGATTTACGTCTCAACAACGTAAAGAAATCGTAAAATAGGGTTACGAAAATCGACGCTCTGTGAAGTGTTCATCGCGCGCTCAGGTCAGATTATGTTGTTCAGCGGTGAGGTCCGCTTTTGGTCTAATGACTACGTCAATAAGCAAAACTGCCGCAATTGGGCTGAAGAGCAACCCGAACCCATTCAAGAACAGCAATTCTTCTTCTTCCTCTCTTAATTGGCGCAATAACCGCTTACGCGATTTTGGCCGAGTTTAATGAAGCGCGCCAGCCGTTTCTTTCTCATGCTAACCGGCGCCAGTTGGACAAACCAAGTGAAGCCAAGTCCTTCTCCTTCCTCTACCTCTGCTACCACCAGCTGGTAACGCATCGAACACTTTCAGAGCCGGAGCCTTTGTATCTATTCGGACGACATGACCCAGCCAACGTAGCCGCTGAATCTTTATTCGCTGCGCTATATCTATGTCGTCGTAAAGCTCATACAGCTCATCGTTCCATCGTCTGCGATACTCGCCATCGGCTTACAACTTCCGGGATTAGCTCAAGTATTCTCTGGGTAGCTTCCGAACGCCCGTTCGGGAGTGAGCCAACGTGAGAAGGCGAAGTATCCCAGGATAGCTGGTTGTGCCCGCAATGAAAACATGTACAAAGCCTCGGATGAGAACTTCCTATAGTGATGACGACCCCTGCAAACGAACTAAGAACAACCATTACATCCATTGAAAACAACTGTTTGGTTCGGTCTATGGGTTGGAGGAACCATCGGCCCATATTTCATCAAAGACGAGGCTAGCGCCAATATAACAGTGAATGGTGAACGCTAACGCGCCATGATAAATAGTAAGTAATAAATAATAAGTACTAAAGTTATTCACGAGATACCGACCGAAGTCCTCCAGCAAGCAATTCGAAATTGGTGTTTACGGACGGCTGAATTACGGCGCAGTTGCGGCCAACAATTGAAAGGGATTATCTTTAAAATCAATAAGAGTTTTCGTTGTTTCATTTCAATTTAAAATCCGGTACCTATAAATTGATTACCCCTTACAATGATTCAGACTCTACTGAATTTACGTTTGATGCTGCCACTAACGATTAATTTGTAAAGTGAGTCCATGCCATAGAATCAAATGACATTATGGATGGCATTAGCTCGCGCTTTTTAGAATTAATTCTCTCGCTTGCGTCACTTAGAGCCAATTTAAACGATGATTTTGTACCCTGGTTCGAAAATGACAAAATCAGCCCTCGAATTTCGTGGGTGTGCTCACAGAACATCTGTTCGAACTCTTTTCTTTTTTGTCAGGCGGCTGAGTAGAAGATGTTCACGTAGGACGATTTTTTAAGCTTTATTTAATAAATTCCATTTTAAGTAATTCCAATAAGAATAACTCCGCCTACAACGATAGGCGTTTCTATAATGAAAACAGCCTCTTCGATAAGCTTGAATCTAACCACGGTGTCTTTGGTAATAAACTACTCACTATATTAGTACTTATCGATTTTTTTATCTGATATCCTGATTATTATTCTGATTCGATCTGTTATATCTGGACACTGCCAGGTTTCTATAAGTTAAACTATCTGTCGGATGAATTGCAACGAGTTCAATGTGGATATATTCCACATGAGAAAAATTCTTAATAAAATAACGGTATTACTAAAAGAAACAATGCGAACGCAGACTTTTTAGTTCCTGTATTTGTATGTTACTGTAAGTACTTACCGTTATATAAAAAATTAAGTGAAGAATCTCGTTTTGTTTTTCCATTCTGTCAAAAAAGCACCGGGGATTGTTTAATAAAAAGCAAAATAATTGTTAATCATTAAAATTTATAGTATTTTGTCGCCTTCAATACACAGCAAAGCCAACGTTTAGTCCAGTCATCAAAGCACCTTTCAAACGCGTTTGAAGGAATCTTCTTGAGCTCCTTTAGCGAGTTCTCCTTAATGGCCTCTATTGACTCAAAGCGGCGTCCACGGCGTGGCAATTTAAGTTTTGGGAAAAAGAAAGTCAGAGTGGGCTAAATCCGGTGAATACGGTGGTTGTTCGATGATATTTGTCGAGTTTTTGGTCTAAAAAGTGTTCATAATATGAGACTTGTGAGCCACAATATGAGCCTTGTGAGACGGTGCGTTATCATGGTGCAAGATCCATGAGTTTTCTTTCCACAAATGGGACGGTTTCCTTCGCACATTCTCTCTCAAACGTCGCACAACTTCCAAATAATATTCTTTATTTACCGTAGAATCATTTGGAACGAACTCCGAGTGCACAAAGCCAAGATAATCATAGAACACGAGTAGAGAGACTTCTACTTTTGACCGACTGTGACGTGGTTTTTTGGATTTCGACTCATGTGGATAGCGCCATTCAGCCACCTGGTTGCATGTTGACTGTTTTGCATGCCAAACTCATATGCCCACGTCTCATCACCAGTTATGATGCCCGGATGCGTTAGATAAACATTGGGTCCGAATGCACTTGCTCAAGCATGTCTTCAGCCACCTTCTTCCGATGAATTTTTTGAAAGAAATTCAACTCTCTTGGAACGAGTCGAGCAGCCATGCGTCTCATGCCCAATTGATGGTGTAAAATGCTGCGAATTGATTCGTGAGACACGCTAAGGTCACGAGCCACCTTCGTCAAACGTCAAATGATGGTTTTCCAGCACCATTTCCTTGACTTTGTCGACGTTTTCATCCGTTGAAGACTTTAATGGGCGACCAGATCGGGGCAAATCTTCCACGACTTCTCGGCCCTCTGCAAAAGCCTTATACCACTCGTAGACCCGTGTTCTTGATAAAGCACACTCGCCATAGGCTTTTTGGAACATTTCGGTAAACGATTCGGCACAGGAAATCTCGTCCAAAACACAAAATTTAAGAGAAATTTTTTGCTCGATATTTTTTCCATAGTGCAACTCACAGAGCACACCTGCGGTTGACTGATATAATTAAATGCCAAAAACAAGCTAATTGACAGATCAGGCTCAAACTCTGCGACACTGTAGAGGACAGTTGTGCCAACATTCCAGCAAACAATTTTTAGATATGTGTGGATCGGCATTATCCCGATACAAACGGTTAAAAGTAGTTAAACGCATTCGCAAACAGACCGTAAAACATAAAAATTAGCTGAATTGAACAATCAGAGAGCTTAACAAATCACCAAATCTCTGACCTTTCTGAGTAAATTTGATTAAAGAGAAACTTAATGGAGCTCGAAAGAAAAAAACTCTTACGCTGGCACAATTCATTTTACGCTCAACCTTCGCCCATTATCTTGCACAACCAAACTATTTGCAACCCAAACAAAACCATCACGTGACGTATGCACCGTTGCACCGCAATTACACGCTACTTTTCGTGTGAATAAATTGGCTTGAGTACTTTTATCAACCGAACAACGCACCAACAAGCAATGCAACGTACAAAATCACCCAACAAATAACCCCAAGAAGAATTATCTTTTTACACTAAAACAAAAACGCTCATCACCAAGTAACAAACAAACTCAACAAAAAAAGCGCTTACAATAACAAATAGCACGTCGAAGACAAACACGAGCTGAGCAACTTGTCCTTCACTCGAGCACAGTCGAGCACATTCGAGCATAGTCGAGCACGCAGTGAAGTGAAGTGTAAGGAGGTAAATAAGTTGAATTAAAAAACAGTAGATTTCCCATTATTTGCATTACTTCCATCATCAACGCTGGCCGACAACAAGTTGACATCATCAAGAAACGCGCCACCAAGTCACTATACCAAAGTCACTGTCGAACGGTGAGCACTCAAGTCACCAGCTTTCAACAATAATGTTGACGAGAAAGTGGTTGCACACCTCCCTCGTTGTTGGTGCTACTGACGAAGCAGTAGTTGATGTTTGTAGAGCAGCAACATCAGCGCCATGTGATTGCCTCTCTACTTGACGTTCCTATTTTTGTCTTTTTTTATAGTTCCTGCCGTGGCTGCTGCGCTTTTATATTTGCAATATTTTGCATTCCTAATTTATATGCCACCCCAATAACAACAATGCCAACACCACAGCACCAACACCTCGAGCAAGCAAACCAGAGAAACACTTGACTTACCTTCACCTTCGCTGTCAACGGCTGTTCCAGCCAATGCAGTGATGAGTTTGTCTGCAGCCCCTCCACTCCTTTTTTGCCATGTGGCTGTCGGCAGCTCTGACTTCACTGCCGCTGCTGCTGATGGTGCCATCTTCTCACTTGGCACTGTGGCTGACACTTCATAATTTCTCAATTGGAATATTTGATTCTTTAATGATTTCCTTCGCCGCAGATACTCGGTATGTTGCAATTGTTGATTACACAGAGCTGCTTGCAAACTTTTTACGAGATCGTGTTTGTTGTTACTGCTATTTTTGCTATTATTATTATTGTTGCCATGGTTGCTGCTGCTGCTGCTGCTGCCGTTGATGCTGTTGTTTGCCACATCGAGTGCCTGCAGTACTGCATTGATGACCTCAAGTGCGGCATTTATGATGGAATGTTGAGAAGCACTGCTGATGTTCAACAAATGCAAACAATAATCGAAAATCTCAATAATTTGCCTGCACTCAGTGTTGATTGCCGTTGATGATGTTGGTGCATTGCTTCCACCAACCTTTGTTGTATTCGTGTGTGTATGTGCACGTGTGTGCGTTCGCTGAGTGCCGGTGTTGATGGAGCTGTTTGCTTTGCTTTTATTGATTCCAACGTGTGTTTGTGGGCTGTGGCCATCATCGCAATCATCCGGACAATCAGTGCGGAATCCATGTATGATTAATGGTAGCAGCAAGCGCAGGAACCCGAGTACGCCCAATACATTGTGTTGTTGCTGATCAGAAAGTAGGAATTCTGTGGAGTGGAGAGATAAAAGGGAATGAAGACGAATGAAATTAAGATATTTTTACATGCAAATATTGGCTTGAAGCAAAATGAAGAATTATGAGCACTTAAAAACGTAAAGGTTGTTCGGATAGGGGTGCTTCATCCAAATATATACGAGTATTCTACTGGTGAAGTAACGTATTTTTTATTTCTCGATAAAACGCAAAGTATTTACAATATAATCTATAAGCCACTTTTGAAAGAATAGGCTTATGCCGGCGAATAATCCTCTTTGGCGAGGAGTGTCGGCATATAGCCGCCCACCCAAGCCGTTTCACCGTTCCGGACGCGTGTCGGCTTATAGCCGCCCAAATTAGTTCGTAGCTGCAAGACTTGTGGCGTCTGTCACTCTGAGTGATAAGATACGCATAGGTATAGTAAAAGAGTCACCATTTCATTGAAAGACATTAGGGGCCAAAGTCTTATCTGCCTTATAATGTAAACTTACGATGTGAGAACCAGCAGGCTTTTCATATATTTTATATTTTATCCTAAACACGATGGCTAAGCAATCTAGAGATGATACGTTAAATAGTGACAGTTCTGACGAATATTACTTTGCATCTGATAAGACGGCATTACTTCGTCAAGTAGAAGTGAAGGAGGAAGCTTGATGGACTCGTTCTGCCAAAGCTAAAAGGAGTCACAATCCAGCTATCCAAGGAAATTAAATATCTTGGAGTAATACTCGATAGTAAGCTCCTATGGAAATCACACGTTGAAACAAAGACATCCAAACCACTGACAGCTTTCTGGCAGTGCAAAGGTGTCTTTGGGAAAACGTGGGGTCTCTCTCCTAGCAAGGTATTATGGATCTACACGGCTATGATAAGACCCATTATTACCTATGCATCAGTGGTCTGGAAGAGTAGACTCTCTCTAGTGGTAGTCAGGAGGACCTTATCGAGACTACAACTCACTGTGGCCATCTGTTGCACCGGAGCTTTTCCGACTACTTCAGGCCCGGCACTAGATGCTCTGATTGGTTTACCACCACTTGATACTTTCATCCAAGGAGAGGCCTTGAAGGCCATCTGCAGACTGAAACACAGTGGGAACTTGTACGGCCCTTGTCCGGCATTGGAACACAGAGAAGGCAAGGACATCGATCCAACGATTCTCTCCATGCCCCTTGACTCCTTGCCATCAAGAGTCGTACTTGAAAAGAGATACAGTGTAGTGCTACCAGAGGCTCAGTTGTGGGGAGACTCAGAAAATGAGCCCGGCAGACACTGTTTTCGCATTTTTACGGATGGCTCCAGGACCGAGCATGGCTCCGGCTCTGGGGTCTACGTGGAATCCAGCGGGACAAAACTGCACTTTGCTCCTGGAATGCATGCATCTGTGTTTCAAGCGGAGGTGTATGCAGTTCAAGAAGCGATGAACTTTGTTGTGGAAAAACGATGCAGAGGCAGATCTATATGTGTCTGCAGCGACAGCCAAGCTGCGCTTAGACAGCCCTCCAACCACATCAGAGGTAGTCAAGTACTGTAAATCCAGGCTGAACTATGTCGGTAGACATAATAGCCTGATGCTAACATGGGTCCCGGGACACGTGGGTATCGCGGGTAACGAGACCTCTGACTCCTTAGCTAAGATGGGCTCTGAGACCAACTTCTTTGGCCCTTCTTTTTGTATTGGATGTATGGAGGATGAGGTGGAATCATTTCAGCACCTACTCCTGGAAAAGTTAGCTTCGTGTCAACTCAGCGAGCGCTGGGCTAGCACACCAATGTGGAAAGTCGGAGATACTACTGGCTGCTAGAAGATCGGAGAACATGGAAAGAACTTCTAAGATTGTTCTTTCCGCACATTGCCTGTTAGATGTCTAAGGAGTGAGACTTTGCATTACTGCGAGTCCTTTCGGCAGCAGCTGCCTGAAGAATAAGGAGAAATCTTCTTGGCATATTCTCTTCCGCTGTTTCGCTTTCGCCTAGCTGGTGTGCTTCGGCACTATTCAAGCAGCCACGGTTTTAATGCTTAAGTAGTGGTGGGAAATGGTATGAATTGATTCGTGTAATAAAACGATAATACGGCAGCTGTCTTTCTCAAATTTAAATTTCAGCGGGGACTCGGCAGCAGAATTCTGCTCGCTCATTTCAGACGTATCCACAGAATCGGACGTATCCAATCAGTAGTTGCTCGGAAGGCTTTGAAATTCACTGAGAGCTGGTTAACTGTCTGATATTGGCCACACCTTCTGAATTTTTGTACCAAGATGTACATATTTATATCGATTCTTAAAATAAATTTCGCCATGGATTTCAGGTGGCAAAAATACAAAAAAATGTTTAAAGATTTTGAGTGTCCCGACTTTAGAGTCCGCTACTGTATATCCCCGCAAAAACCACTGTGATCTGTTACATATTTAAGCTTGTTGATGGCCAAAATTGGAAGAGACGCAAATGCGTCAATTTCTCTTTTCCGGCTGTAACGGCATAACTTCAGTCGATCTAATATAAGAGACGATTTGCAGCCTATTAAAAGCAGTTAGCTATCATGAAGCGAAATTCAATTGCTAGCAAAAAGCACTTCATGAAGATCTCTCACTAATTTCCTCGTAATTTCAAACGTAAGTTTACTGCATCAAAGTCAGAAAAGATTTCCCCAATATTCAAGTACCATTGCGATACATCAGTGACCACAGAAGTAAAGTGTAGTAACAATCTCAATTTAGCAACAACACTGAACCGCATGAACAGCAACTACAGTCTCTCCCCATGCATATGCATAATTGATATATGCTCACGCATACAGACATACATATGTATTCAAATAGATATGAGAGCTAGCACTGGAATGAGAGCTGATGACTTTCAAACTTTCATTTCCTTTGGCTGTCCTTTCAGTTAGAAATCTGATGCTGAGACTGCTGCAATGTTAAGTTTTGTTTTTTTTGTTGTTGGGCATACTTTGCTTATTGCTATGGTTGTTGTTGTTGTTATATGCTTTGTCGAGTTTGCCCTCGCTTTCACGGCCTCTTACTTGAACAGCATCATGAGTACCTTGGCATCTCATGCAAGCAAAGCAGAAATATTTCATATTTAAGGTCCCACAAAAAACAAAAATAACTACAAAGCTGAGTAGAATTTTATAGACAAGATGGCGAAGTGCAAGAAGAAGAGAGTAGTAAGTGAGAGTATGGACTGCAAAGAAAGTTTGAATGATTTTTTTTTTGTTTTTGTTTTTGTTTTTCATTTTTTATTTTCTTGTGGGTAGGGGAAAATGTTTGCAACAAATTGCCGCCAATTAAATTTATCTTGTTGAGAAAACTTTTAATGCAATATTTATACACAGCACGTGAGCGAGATGTGGGCAAAGGTGCAAAATGAGTAAGAAGAGAGTACATTTAATAACTATATATTATATATATATGTATGCTAGAGTGGTCCAAAAAAAATTTGTATGCTGCCGCCCCCCAAAATAGTAAAGAATGAAAAATAAAAAGACCCGTATTTTTTTTTTTTTTAATCAGACCATATTTAATGGTGCCGCCGGGGCTTTGAAATATCCCATGTATTTTGCATGGGAAAAAAATACTTTTTCGTAGATTTCATGTAAAAACCTGGAAAATGAATATATTTTAACCGGATAACTCAGTTTCTCTTCATAATTGGTCAGGGAATAACAACCAATTATGAAATAATTAATTTTTTTTGTATTAACTATTTTCATAAAAGTAATATAAAATATTGTTTTTCGATTTTTTCTTAGATTTTCGTTTTATGGGGGCTTTTTGGGGTTCTATAAAAAATAGTTAATACAAAAAAATTAATTATTTCATAATTGGTTGTTATTCCCTGACCAATTATGAAGAGAAACTGAGGTATCCGGTTAAAATATATTCATTTTCCAGGTTTTTACATGAAATCTACGAAAAAGTATTTTTTTCCCATGCAAAATACATGGGATATTTCAAAGCCCCGGCGGCACCATTAAATATGGTCTGATTAAAAAAACAAAAATACGGGTCTTTTTATTTTTTATTCTTTACCATTATGGGGGGCGGCAGCATAAAAATTTTAATATAAATTTTTCCCATGCATTTTTGGACCACCCTAATACATATATTATGAATTTTTTCTATATAGAAGAAAATAGGTAACACCGCCAATAAAACAAGATTAACTAAAATCAATGCGAACTTGAACGGACTCCAAAACAGTGTTTCAAGATTTTTCTAAAAATTCTGACAAAAAAGTTGAAAATTTGGATGAAACTTTATTGAATTCTTATAAAATTTGTACAAAGTTTGAAACTATCGAGTGATATGGTTTTTGTTATGGTAAAAAAGACAATAAATAAATAAAAACAAAAATAAATAAATAAAAAATAAGTGAAAAAAATAAGTAAATAAAAAAATAAAAATAAAAAAATTTATGAATAAAAGAAAATAAGTAAATAAAAATAAAATAAAAAAATAAAAATAAATAATTAAAGCATAAACAAATAGTCAACACTTTGCAATATCTCACAATGCTGTTATGGTGAGTGCCTCTGTACATATTAACTACGAATGTCTATGAAGCGCTTGAGTGCTTCAAAACGGAGTTCCCCTTCATGTTAGTTCATCCATTCATACATATGCACATATGTGCATATAAATATAAGCATCACTAACAAACGCCTGCATGCATGCGTGGCTTGTACAGCTTTCGGCGGCTTGAATTCTCTGCATATGACACACACAGGCACACGAGCAAATTTTGTTGCGAATCTTATCCAACAATTTCTTAACTGGCTCCGTTTTTACATATTTCGTTTCGCCTTTAGGAAGTTTGCTTGCTTGTTAAGCGGCATATGCGCAAAGTGTTGTAGTAAATAAACGTGCAGGGTGTACAGGGTGTCCATAGACTTGTAGACTTGGAATTAGTACTCCCGATTTTATTTAATTCTGACAGCAAAAAAAAGTAACACCCGTCAGATGGCAGAAATTTTAGTTTACGGTTAGATATTTTCGAAATCAGTTGCATTTTTGGAAATTGGGAGACATGAAATGCAAACGAAAATCAGCCGAAATGATAAAGTGAATTGACCTGCTAGAAACTGCATTTAGACAATTTTTTGTGGCGCGCTTTGTTCTGATAACTTCGAGTTTATTCAAAATAGTCCCCTCTGGCCTCGATACACTGTTTTGCGCGATCTAAAGCTTTTCGAAGGAGTGTTTCAGGTCATTGATCAGAATCCGGAATGTCGTTCAGGATGTCGGTACAAGCCTTTTGGATGGCCTCTACGGACGAAAAACGTTTTCCTTTCATGGCCAAATGCAATTTTCCGAATAGGGAGAAGCCACAGGGAGCCATATCAGGTGAATACGGTGAGTAATTAATCATCAAAATGCGATTTCTAGTCGAAAAATCAGTTACAAGAGTGGATCGATGGTGCATTCTCATGCAATAAGCGAAGTCGACGAATGCGATGCAACAAAAGCTTTAAAACGCCAAGATAGAAAATTGCATTGACGGTTTGGCCCGTTGGCAAGAACTCCTTGTGGACAATTCCCTTGGAATCGTAAAAACAAATGAGCATCGACTTGATTTTTGACTTCTCTAAACGCGATTTTTTGGATGGTGACTCGTCTGGGGCCTTCCATTTTGCACTTTGACGCTTAGTTTCAGGTTCATGTTGGAAACTCCACGTTTCATCACCAGTTACAATGTTGTGAAGGAAGTTCTCGTCTTTTCTCGCCTCTTTAATGTTGAATTCTGAGAAATTTTTGGCCCTCAGTTAACTTGTGCGGAATGAAACGTATCTGAAAGTCCGAATCTTCTGCTAAATCCGAGCTGCACAGTCGCACAGGATCTGATGTGGCTTTTCATCGCCCAGCTCTCAAAAATGGCAGACACTTTTTTCTAAAGGGTGATCAGATTAGAGGTACTTTTTCCAATAACATTTTTTTACAGATATCGCCTGACTACTGTTAAACCAAATACATAATTTTTTTAGTATTCATTGAGATTCCGTCATGAAAAGACTTACATCTCAACAACGTTTACAAATGATTTTTCCTGTCTGTTAGGTGTTCAAGATAGACATCACTCCCAGCTTACACACGGAGCTTAGATCCATCTTTATACGGTTGGATGGAACCGCTTTTCCTGATCTCGTGCTTTATCCTCTCATCCCCCGACGACGACAGCCATATCGCAAAATTTTGTGTTCGTAGGGAAAGTTGGAAGCCATTGCCGATTTCAATAGGGAGGTGAATGTTCGTTCACAACTGTGCTGTCGATATAGGGATGTGACCCTCTTTTTGATGCATGCAATCTTTTTGTAGCATTCCATGTAACATCTTTACCATAAAATTTAATCGTAACTAGCCTTTTTGCCAAAGACTACCCTCTATACAGGGTCCGACACTCGAAGTGTAACCAACTTCAGACCACTCGCGCAGCTGATGTACGGGTATCACTGTCTGCGAGTTGGCTAAATGATAGTCTGGAGTATTGTTTACAAGGGCGCGGAAGCATTTTGCCGAGATTTAACGCGAAACAAGAAAATCAGTAATGGATTTGAAACGTAATAGTGCGATTGCATTATATTTGGCTGGAAAATCACTAGCGATTGTTCGTGAGCTCCAACGCCTTAAAGTATGGACCGCTGTAAACGCGGATTGGCGGTCTCCTATCGTTTTCATCGAGCCTGGCGTCAAGGTAGATGCGAAATATTATCGGGAAAGTATTTTCGAGTTAGCTTTGAAGCCGTGGGCAGACAAACATTTCGGTGGCAGACCATGGACGCTTCAAAAGGGCTCGGCACCGTCTCACAAAGCCAAGAATGGCTAAAAAACACCTTTTAAACTTCATAACGTCCCCACAATGGCTCTTCACACCAGGCAAATTCACCAGACGCGAATCCGATTAATTATTCTCTTGGGACTATTTTGGAGGGCAAAGTCCGAACTAAAAGATTCACCAGTCTCAAAGCGCTGAAAAAGGTGGTCATATCGCAAAAGTAAATTGATTCTTAATTTTGTATTATTTTCACACATTTTTTACTTTGAATTGAATAAAAGTAATTTTCCAAACTAAATTTATGGTATTTTAATTGGTTACACTTCAAGTTCTGGAGCCTGTACTATCACACCGTAGAAAAGGAGCGACGGTCTCATAATCCAAATCCCATCTCTTGCCGATTACCTTACTGCAGATATAAATAGCTTTGCCGACTCTTTGGGCAACGTTGGAAAATACCACCGTTGCGTTATCCTTTTAAGAGGTTAGTTAGCATTGTTAGACTCCTACCCGCGACCATTTTTACGATGTGGTCAGTGTGCGCCGTTACTTTCCTTCTACTGCTCTAAATTTCTGTGAACGGTGATGGTTTACGATAGTGGCGGTATTACTAGGAAGTATTCTTCTTACAGAGGATTTCCTGACAAAGTTGTAACTTAGCTCCTAAGTTCCTTTCCGCGTCATATCCAGCTATTTTAATATTGGCTCTAATCTTAAAATAGCTATGGCCAGGTTATAGTGTGAGTAAGGCAGGAGGCTTAATAAGTCCAAAGCAACGAATGACTCGTTTAATGTTCAAAAATAAAATCAAGGAATGTTATTGGTGCATCTGCACGAACAATTTCCAGATTTTGGTACCTAGTTACCGTTTGGAGACCTCAACAGAATTCTTCATAATCGGCTTGCCTCAAAACTACATTCGTTCTTCCGATAGAAAGTTTTCCATCAGCAACCTTTAGCAGATCTGATTAAATATTCAAACGTGCATGGTGCTTTCAAGTATAGTACCGCTAAATGTTGTTTCTTAATTAAAATATGACCTCAGTGGTTCCAGCTTTTAGCTAACCAAGCAGTGTAGGCTTTCAGTAAATTATTTCATAAGTTGGTTGAGAATTGCAGACCTGCATGCTAAACGCAGGAAATAATAGACAAACCGCTCACTAAGCTCAAGCAATCGTTAATGAATTTGTAGCGAAACTTTAACTAAATTTAAATCACCTTTCTGTGTATTTCCTACAATTTCCATTCAGCATTCGCTCTTTCTAAATTTGTTAATTCTGCCTCCTACTATTTCGAACTTTTTAATCTCTCAGCTGTCAGCAAAATGTACCCGTATACTATCAAATGTGTACATGTATTAGTGTGTGTGGTATCTAACTAAAAACCGGGAGATGAGTATTAATTTATGCAAGCAAGCTTCGATGGCTCAACGCACCAAAGAGTGAACCCAATTAATTATTTAAGGCGGAAATTCGTTTGCAACTGGCCGCAGCAACCGCTGCATCGAAAGCAGCTGCCATGCAAAATTAGTTATATATTCGTAATAGGGATGTCAATCCCGGGGTTTCGGTATTAGATTTGACGTGTCTTAGGAGGCATATAAAATGGAGGTAGAAAAATGTTCTTTTACAGCAAAAGCATAGCGAATATGGACATTAGATCGTACCAACACAAAAGTTGCCATACACCGCTGAGTTTAAAATTTTTCCGAGGAAATTTTGAAAAAAATATTTCGAAATCGAAATAACTCAGAAAAATAAAAGAAAATAACTTAGAAAAATTGAACTATTAGCTGCGCAACTAAGTTCTCGCTGTTTTTTTTTATGAAAATACAACTTTATTCTGAAAAAATGGTTACAAGTGAATCATTGAAAGTATTGCCCATCGCCGCTATTACTTTCTCCCATCTTTCTGGTAGATCTCGTATACCGTCGCGGTAAAATTTTTCATCTTTCGAGACTATCTACGGATCAAGCCATTTTTTGAGGTCTTCATATGAATGGAACTGCTGGTCAGCTAGACCATGTGCCATCGATCGGAACAGGTGATAATCGGACGACGCAATATCTGGTGGGGTAGGATTTCCCATTTCAGTGTTTCCAGGTAGGTTTTAACGGGTTTGGCAACGTGAGGCCGAGCGTTGTCATGCTGTAGAATCACTTTTTCATGCCTCTCCGCGTATTGCGGCCGCTTCTCGCACAGTGCTCGGGTCAATCGCATCAATTGAAGTCGATACCGATCCCCAGTGATGGTTTCGCTGGGTTTTAACAGTTCATAATAAATAACACCAACTTGGTCCCACCAAATACATAGCATAACCTTCGCAGTGTGAATATTCGGCCGAGGCGACCACGTAGAAGCAAGACCGGGCAGTCCCCATGACTTTATTTTCTTTGGATTGCTGTAATGAATCCATTTTTCATCACCCGTCACAATGCGCTGAAGAACACCCTTCCTCCCTTCCTTTTTTGCCACTGGAGCAGTTATTCACAGGCGAAAAAACGACGTTCAACATCACTTGGTTTTAACTCATAAGGAACCCGAGTCCCCTGTTTCTGAATCATTCCCAAAGCAATCGTTTGGGTATGGATTGGCGGGTAACTCCTAATACTGAAGTAAGCTCTTCTTGCGTTTGGCACGGATCTTCATTGAGCAATGCCTCCAATTCAGCGTCTTCGAAGGTTTTTCGCCTTCCTTCACGCGTACAGGCGTCAACATTAAAATCACTGTCTTTGAAGCGACGGAACCAATCTCGGCACGTTGTTTCACTTAAAGCAGCATCTCCATAAACTTTTTGTAGCTCTCGATGCGCTTCAGCCGCCGTTTGTTTTGAATGAAAGAGGAAAATCAACACTTCCCGCAAATGACGATTATTCGGCAAATAATCAGACATTTTCATGAAGCCAAAAGTATACGATATCAAAACAAAATTACTAATGTGTCGAAGCAGTTTTTTTACCATATATCTAAGCTTGGTTTATGACGTTTACGTTATGTTAGAATCGACTAGCACACACTGCTGGCGGCATCTATTGACAAACAGCGAGAACTTAGTTGCGCACCTAATATTTTTGGTGGTTAAGGTAGCTTAGGATAAAGGGGCTGCCCAAACCGTCTCCAGGGTATCCTGTCTAGCCAGCTCAACAGCCCAGCAGTTTCCTTCTATTCCGCTGGGACCGGGAACTTAAAAGAGCCTAATATCGAGGTATTCGGATGCAATCGACAGATAAGTCAGGCTTTCCTCGACTAATTTTGAATTCACAAACAACGAGGCTAAGGCCCTAATTGCCGCTTGGCTGTCGGAGTAGATATTTACATGCTTGACGGCAATTACAAAAGTAAACTACCAATCCACCGCTTCCTTAATTGCAGCAACTTCCGCTTGGAAAACACTGCAGTGGTCCGGAAGCCTAAATTTAAGCTTTATGGGGAGCTCCTCACAGAATACTCTCGCTCAAACTCTTCCATCCAACTTCGAGCCATCCGTAAACATATTTGCCATGCCCTGCCTCCAAATGGTACACACCGCCCACTCCTCCCTTGAGGGAATATGAAAGTTCCGCTACGACCTAGCGAGAGTGCACAAACAACCAGAACCATGGGGATGAATTCAAAGTTTTTAAGAATACTAGAGTATCCATAGCTTAAGTCTAGTCTGTAGCCCGAACACCCCAATCTGTTTGCGGCGCGTGCAGCGGTAATTTTTCCTGCAGTACCCACGGGTGCCACATTCAGCATAGTGTTGAGCGTTGGAGTAGGAGTGGTCGGAAGCGCCTCACTGATTCCAATAAGAGCAGACCTTTGGACCCTCTGCAGCTTCTTAGCTGATGTGCTTTCCAGCGACTTCCACCAGACAATTGTGTTGTGAAGCCAAAACGTAGCTTTAGGCGAAAGGCCCCATCTTTTGCCAATAGTCTCTACAACCGTAAAAGGCGACTGTTGCCTTCCTAATTCTCTCCTCAATGTTGGGTTACAGCGTAAGCTCTTACTTAACCCTGTCAGAGACACCAACGGAGCGCCCGCTATTGAGGGGAGAGAGACTCTATTATTATTGTTTTGTTCCCTTGTTCACTCCTCTCGGGAGCATAGGACCTCAACAAGTCTCTTTCATCGTTCACGGTTCTGTGCTGTTGGTTTTGCACCAGATATTGGTTGGCGGATGCCCGGTAGAATTCGTCGCAAGCTTCTGTTACCTCGGCTGCATCATCACGGCAGATGATGGTATAAGCCTAATAACGTCGGCTCCGACCCTCTATGTCGGGGAAGGTGCCCACAGTGAAGTCTTTCTGAGAGAAGGACACCTTGATATTTTTAGCAATAGTGTGCAAGGCAGACTCTACCGATCTGCCTTTACAATAGGCAGATCACCCACTTAAGGACTTTCAGCAAGAACGTTGAAAGGCTGATTGGTCTGCAATCCTTAGGCGATACATGTGAGATTTTGCCTGCCTTGGGTACGAAAGTAACTCTCACAGCCCTCCAAGATCTGGGTAAGTAGCTCCTATTCATGCAGCTCGCGTATATAGGGAGAAGACAACGACAAGATACCTCCGCAGATTTCTGCAGTTGAGCAGGTATAATGCCGTCGGGCCCATGTGACTTGAAAGCCTTGAAAGATTCAATCACCCAGGCCGAGCGGCGCTTATTCAGCAAGGAGATATGGGTTTGGGGAAATTATATGGTAAGAGGAATCTCAAACACTTTTGATGCAATTTTTTCGAGTTAAGTTCTTGCAAAATACTGAATATATAAACTTCGGTATTATTCCCGGGATCCCGATACTGTAATAGTGAAATCCCGAAAATGCGGATATCGCAAATATCGAAAAAATTACATCCCTATTGCGTAGGGTAGCCGGAAGCGGGGTGCATGAGGAAATACTGGTGTTTTGTTTTTTTGTGGTTGTCCGTTGGTGGCCATTGTCTGCTGTAATTTTTCGCAGGTTAGTATTAAACAGAAATTGTAGCAACATTTAACTCCATATAGCAGCTCTTGCAGCAACAACTAACAATAGCAGGCAGGCAACGCATACATTTTTCATGCTAAATTGCATTTGTTTGCTGTGGCAATTGTTTGTTGTGCATTGTAAATGCCGTACGATTGATTTTTAATACCGATTTTCTAAAGGCCTTCAAACCAACTCAACCATCACCTGCAACTATTCACAAAAACCAAAAAAAACATGTGGACAAAGCTTGCGGGGTGGTGAGATACAGGAGTAATTGTCCTAATGCAACTTATTCTGCTGCCACTCGTAGCCATTGTGCTCATATTGGTGGCAAAGTGTTTTTGTGTTTGCAGTTGTTTGTAGGTGTTGTTGTTGTTGTTGTTGTTTTAATATATCACATATCACAAGTATGACTGCAATGCCATTCACTGCTTAAATCCCGATTTACATTATTAATGAAAATTAAGCGCGATTTTCATGTTCACTTTGTGGTCGCAATGCCAAAGAGATTTCCATGTATGCCAGCGATTTTTTCCTCCCCCACTAATTTTATATTCATGTTTGTAATTTTCAACGCATTGCAATTTTTTGCGTAATTGATACTTTTAGCAATTTTTTAGCAGCTTAATTTTTTTTAGATTCGGTTAAAAAATATGCATATCGTCATGTAGATTTTTAATATTGTAATTGGTTGCAAAAATATTGCACATTAGATGTGCATACTTACGAGGGTCGTTAAATAAGTACACAATATTTTAATTTCAAGTGTTTGGCTAAGACAAGCGGGAGGGCGGGAGTGAGGAGTTAATCAATTAATTATTATTTTTTGTTGATAAATTTTTATATTTAGCCTAAACATTTTTCTTTCCTTAAAAGTGTAGGACTTTACGCAAGAATTTAGTTGTCACAGAACTTAGTGCAGTAAATGTACACTTCGGGTGGCATAAGGGGTTAGAAGTAGTCAGAATTTTTACAAAATGGATTTTTTTTTTTGGTATTTTCATTAAGTAAACTTATACTGGACTAAGCGGATGGACCATTTGAAGCGCAGTCGCGGTCAACATTTGCATGAAATAATCCTCAAACATTAAATTATATGGACTGTACTATCGATTTAAATAAAAATTTCATGCATTTCTCTGAATTTTACGTGTGCTTTTTTGAATGACTTTCCTATAGCTCTTAAAAATCACCCTTTATAGTTTTTGTGCTTTGAGCTTGACTTTCCATACCAAATTTATTTTTCACTCGAAAATATTTATATTTGCTTTTAGCTAATATGGGCTGGCACTCGTTCTTCTATTCTAGTAAATGAATAAACCATGAATACGAAAGATTGCCTGCTTCTCTTACATATATGTAACTCGATCACATAGATCCTTTGTTTGACAGCTGCCGCCAAAAGTCTTCAGCAGCGAACTATCTCTTTAATTGCGGTTACTTACTGATCGACCCTCGTACATATATGCACGCACTTAGAATTTCTGTATTGTTTAATTGTTTTTTTAATAAATACTTTAGTATGCATTTGCTTTTCACACTAATACCGCAACGCGTGAGAGTTGAAAAAAATAGTACATCGTAGCTTAAATCGCACTAAAAGTAAAAAATTTATTTGCAACTTTTTTTGTATTTCTGCAAGTGTTAAATGCCATTTTCATGTATGAAAATTCCACAAAAGCAAACACTTAACAAATATTTTCATTAAGTAATGGATTATAATTGAAGTCTAAAATATTTACGCTTGTAATTTCATACAGTTAGTGAGCGCGCAGATGATTTATTTATAAATGAGCATAAATTTCTAATGGTAACTATTATATTTAATTTATTAAAGTGAAATTTCAAAGCAAAAAGAGATGCAGCTTTTGGAAACACTTTCTTTTTAAAGATCCAATCTGGAAACAGCTGAAAAAACATAATTGAAAAACTATGCAAATATTCAAGTAATATATTTTTAAGCAGTTGCATTCCTTTTTGAATTTCAATGGGTGCTGCCAACATTCAATCTCAAAAGGGTATGATCTAACAGCAGTCAGCCGGCAGCGGACAAGGGCAAAATCTTCGGGAGTATTTTTTGAAGAGGGACAATGCCGACGATGAGTAGGTGGCTGGAGCAAAGCCAAAACTATTGTGCTTAGACGTTGACTGTGAGCCATCGCACACTTTTTCGCCGGCCGCGTCAGTGGCGAATAGCATACGAAGATCACGATGGAGGTCGAGGCTACTCACGTAGTATGAAGCAGTGACGATGTTGCGCAACACTTCATTTTGGAATCGGGTATTCCCCTTATGGGGAAGTATTATTGGAATTTGTAGTGACAGTCAAGCTTCACTAACCCTGACTAATCCACGCTAGTCTTCGAAACTAGTTGATGAATGTAAGACAAAACTGAATAGTATTGCAAAACACAACAGAACTTTTCTTATTTGAGTGCCTGGACATTGTGGTATTACAGGGAACGAGTTGGCTGATAAACCGGCTGAAGGCTGTGCAAGCATACCACAAGGCGCTAAACCTTTTCTAGGCAATTCTGCATCGGTTCAACTATAGATTGACAACTTCGTAACATTGAATACGTTGCGCCTGCAGAGTAGCCAAGTGCTTTGTGAAAAAACCTAGAAGGAAATTAGCGACCTTTCTCCTAAAACTTGGTAAGAAGTACCTGAGAGTACTAATGCGTGTAATCACAGGGCACAGCGCCTGTGGTCAGCATATAGCTACCATGGGAATCATTGGCAACCCAATATGCCTATCCTGTCGTGAGAATAGAGACACTGCAGAGCATTTTCTCTGTAGCTCTCCGACGTTTTCTAGAATCAGCCTTAGGTTATTGGGGTGCTATGGTCCGAGCATGGATAAAGTTCATAACGTTCCTTTTCCGAATCTCTTAAGATTCATGAATGAATCCAAAATATTCGCGGAAGAGTGGCCTCCAACCAATTTTTTCGTCTTACCATCCATACTGCATCTATCCTGTATCTCTATTTGTTCAACTGTAATCTATTCGAGTGTAGCACAATAGTTTTCTTGAATGAGTGCTAGGACTTGTCCAACCCCCCACAAACCTAATCAAACCTAATGGTAATGCATGATTCATTTGAACATTTCCACGGCTGGATGCCATGCGTTCAGACTGGTTATATGTCAGTAGTTTGTTGGGAGTTGACAGAATAGAATGTCTGCTAATGAAGTAAAGAAGATTTTTGAATTTTAACTCTAGCAGTTTAGCATCAAGGGTTATTCCAAGATATTTGGCCTCGTTGACTTATGGTATCTTTACGCTGGCTTGAAAGTTAGCCTCGATTTATTCGTCAACTGCAGGGATAGCCGAGTAATCTGCAAGGTTGAAGTAACGTGTTACTCGTGAACCGATAAATCATGCGTATACAAGAGGTATAGGAGAGGACCTAGGATGCGCGTCAAGGAGCACAATAAAGTGCTCAACAAACAGTTTCGGCTTAGGTGCTGCCAATGGTTTCACCGTTGCAGACACTTGATAGAACCTTAGCCGCCTTCCAGGCACGTCAGGAGGCATCTCTTTGGAGACAACTATTTTGACGAGATCCAGGACAAAACGAACCAACAACTATTAGAGCGGACAGAATACATGCAGACGCTAAATACAAAACATATGTCCAGCATAGCACGATATTAATAACTTTTTCACATGCCCCATCAAACCCACTCACTTAACACCGCTCTCCCTCTAGGCCCAACCCGTCGAAACAGCACGTTTCCTAGGCCTACCGTTAGATGAGCTACACGATGACGATCAGTGACTAAACTGCGCTGAGAGGGTGTTAGTAAGCTGCTACAACTAGGACCTAGGATGCTTCCTTGAGCTGCCCCTGCGCTTGCTTTGTTTAATGAAGAATAGGCGTTGTCGAGTCTAACACGAAAGTATCTGCAAGGATTTCTCAATATTTCCTGAGCGAAAGCAATTTTAGTTTGTGGAACTTTGTCAAACGCCGAACTTTGTCAAACGCCTGCGAGACGTCGAGGAGCATCGCTGCGCAGACTTTATTCTCCTCCATTGCATACTCTATGGATCCAAAAACACTGTGAGCTTGGTCGATTGTTGAGTGATTTTTACGAGAGCCAAATTGATGCGTTGCTCTTAAATTCTTGTTTTTCTACAATCGGCAGCATTCGAGTCAGCAGCAGTCGTTCAAAGAGTTTGGAGAGGTTCGCTAGCAGAGATATAGGTCGGCATGAAGACACATCATTTGGCGATTTTCCGACTTTCAGAGTCATAATTACTTCCGTCGTTTTCCGGTATACAGGAACATATTTTCACAAAAAGGGCAAATTGGTCAATTGAAACAAACAAGTAAGTAATACAATTACTGGGCAATCTCTGAGGAATTTCTGGAGGTATGATGTCGAAACCAGGCGAGTTTTTAGCTTTCATTTTGGAATTTCGCTCATTACTTCCTCGCTACTAACAGGTTCAATGTTGCCATCAAAGTAGGTATATAAATAATATATATTGAATTCTGAGCAATGCCCGACTTGCTTTGTTGCCTATTTTGGATTTTTAAATATTGCATACGGCGGCCGCCGTAGCCGAATGGGTTGGTGCGTGATTACCATTCGGAATTCACAGAGAGAACGTCGGTTCGAATCTCGGTGAAAACACCAAAATTAAGAAAAAGATTTTTCTAATAGCGGTTGCCCCTCGGCAGGCAATGGCAAACCTCCGAGTGTATTTCTGCCATGAAAAAGCTCCTCATAAAAATATCTGCCGTTCGGAGTCGGCTTGAAACTGTCGGTCCCTCCATTTGTGGAACAACATCAAGACGCACACCACAAATACGAGGAGGAGCTCGGCCAAACACCCAAAAAGGGTGTAAGCGCCAATTATATATATATATATGGAAATTTACTAGAATCCTACTCTAAAAATATAAAAAAACTCATGTAGTGCCGCACAAAAGTGCACGACAAAGTTTAATGCGAATCGACCCTTGTCGTGGGCTTTTGTAAGACGAGGAATTCCAGAAAGTATTAGATGTCATACAAAATAGATGCGATATGGCACTCAACGCGTTAAACGTTCGTTCTTCGATGGAAATAAATCCAAATCCTATAAATAAAAGAGTGGTTCAACTCATCGAGTGAATTGTTCGTTGAGCAACTTCCAAACTTTTCTTTAAAAATGTAATGTTAAAGACTGAATATTCAGAATCACCTGGCCTACAGCAGATGCTGAAGTCAGAAGGCATAACTTTGGAATTCGCTCGATCTGTTCTACATTATCAGAATGATGTTCATCAGGAGGTTCTTAATACCAACCTTAATTCTCGATCCCGGAATGCCGTCAACAAAGCACAACCATCACTCATCGCAGACGAAAAGCTTCAGCTGCCTCGTCAGATCCAAGTAATTTTGGCTACATTCTGGATACTGTAGCAGATTAAGCTCCTGCTTATCCAGAATCGCCCCGACATACTCAATATGTGTACAGAATGTTAACGTACTTCGTAAGATACGCTCTCACGACAGTCAGTTCTACGTTACCGGAACGACGCGGTGCTAACCCGTACTGACCCGTATTAACCACCTATGGCTGTTTCCTGGGCCTGCTGTTAGATAAGCTAGACGATGACCGCACTGGCAGGGCTGTATGAACTGCTACAGCAACAGTAGCCAAATGACCAGTAGATTCCTCTCTCGAAAAATGAAATCAACGCTGTACAAAAGCCTAATCATCCCCGTCCTTGTATACGGCGCAGAAGCTTGGGCGATGACGACAATTGATGAGAGCACTGGGAACGTTCGAGAGCAAAATTCTCCGAAAAATTTTTGATGCTCTTCACGGAGGAGAGAATGAGTTCCGTATTCGATGGAACAGCGAGCTGTATAAGCTATGCCGAGATGTGGACATAGTGAAGCGTATTAAAATACACCGGCTGCGCTGAATTGACTCTGTCTCGAGGATGAACGAAAGTGCCCCGGCACGGCAGTTCTTCAAGAGAGAACCCATTGGTGGACGAGGAGGAAAAGGAAGACCTAATCTACGTTGAGGAGACCAAGTGAGGCATAATCTGGCAGCACTCGGTGTTATCAACTGGCACTAGCAATGCAGCGAACCGAGCTAAATGGCGGAATGTTTTAGATTCGGCCAAAACCAACAAACAGTTGTAGTGCATCAAAGTTAGTAAAAGCAACAACAACTACAGCAACAACAACTTGGTTTTTTATGCCACGAAGGAATGCCACTTAAGCATAACTTCCCAACAATTTTAGAGGGAAGGTTTTATGCTATTGCCACAAAATAATTCAATAAAGAAACAAGATTTATAAATTGATATTTATTTGGGAAACTGTGTGTGAGATACCCAATAAATTTTTTTTTTTCCAAAGATTGGATCCAATGACCTCTCAGGGCATGAAAATTTAATATTTTTTGTTTTTTATATGGATCAATCTTCCAATTTTTTGGTATGCGTCTTAAAGTGTCTTCCACAAATTGAGGAGTCTACAGTTTTATGCCACCTCCAAACGACAAATGTGTTTATGAGGAGCTTTTTGATGCGTGAAATGCACTCGAAGGTCTGACAATATCTGGTGTGGAGCAACCAAAAAAATTTCTTTCTCTTTTAGAGTTTTACGCCTCCAGTCAGGTTAGAGCCCCAGCTCTGCCGAATGGTAGCTTCGCCCAGCCCATTCAGCGGCACATAAAATTGGCAACAATTTAATGCGTGAAGAATTACAAGAAACTAGGTTTTGCTTAAATATTAAATACTTACCGCAAGCTTTGCTTAGTCCATGTTTGGCCATTAAACTTTTATTTCGCGAATTTTCAATTAGACTGATGCAGTTTTGCGCCGAGCACCGTCGCTTCACGGCGCACTCTACGCCAATATTTGCCATGAAAGCCTACAACAACAACAAACAAAAATTGAAAATATGAAACCGTTAAAATACTAAAATAGAAATATCGAAGTAGTGGAGAAAAAATGCCAAGAGTTAAATGCAATTATCAAAGAGCCATTTCGTGTAAGGTGGCCAAAAAAAAAAAATGTATGGAACCTTGTCGCGTACCCAGCAATCAGAGTCGGCATAGAAACACAATTCCCTCCCCACTCAACTTTCAGCCTAGAGGAAATACGAATGCATAGTAGGGTGCAGTTGTGCGCGATTATTTTTTTCCTTTTTTTTGTATATTTTGATTATTGTGTGCCGCTTTTTATTTACAGTTGCAATTTCAAACAGTCTAAACCGTGCATTCAATGGCAAGCGAGGCGTCGATTGAGTTCGTAGAGGAAGGAAGAAGGACAGAAACCGTAGAGGCACTGTAGGAGTTGGGTGACTTGTTGGCCAAGAGCAGGCGAATACTGTTGGCTTTATAAAAAAACAAGATTAAAGCGGAGTTGTGTAAGCAAATTCAAGGGGTTCGTGTGACTGTCGATGGGCCATAGAGAAGTGAATTTTTTATCCCTAAGTATTTGAGGTATTTTTCTTCGTTTTCTGGCGGCACTCAGGTTCAAGTATTCGACACGCCAGCCGGAAGTTTAAACAGGGAACGTATTGGCGTTAACGGCACTTTGAAAGCATTTGCGACACGAAGAGTGTTGTGGCAACTGCCAATCTGACATTAGAACTTAAATTTTAATTAATTTGTTGCTCTACACGTATCTCAATTTTAATACAAGTCCAAAATAAACAAGACAAAATAAACGGTACAAAAATGAGTTTCAAACAAAAAGCTAATATCAAATTTTGCCTTAAAATCGGTAAAACGGTTGCCGAAACATTTGAATTGATGAAAAAAGTTTATGGCGATGATTGCCTATCTCGTGCCAGAGTTCTTGAGTGGTTTTGACGCTTCAGAGATGGTTGTGAGGGCATAAATGACAAAGAAAATACGGTCCGACCAAAATCAGTAATCACCGAGAACTCCATCGAAGTTGTTCGTAAATCTATCAAAAATTAACCGAAATCTTTGTTGAAGTTTAAGGAATCGGAGTTGAATATCTCCAAAACATCGATTTATCACATTTTAACTGATTATGTGGGCTTACGAAAGATCTGTGCACGTTTCATTCCGCACAAGTTAACTGAGGACGAAAAATTGCTCTGAATTCAACCTTCGGAAGACCTCATAAAGAGGCGAGAAAATATGAGAACTTCCTTCACAACATTGTAACTGGTGATGAAACGTGGAGTTTCCAACACGAACCTGTAACTAAGCGTCTAGGTGCCGAATGGAAGGCCCCAGACGAGCCAACACCCACAAAGTCGCGTTTGGAGAAGTCAAAGATCAAGCCGATGCTCTTTTTCTTTTACGATTCCAAGGGAATTATCCACAAGCAGTTCGCGCCAACGGGCCAAACCGTCAATGCAATTGTCTATCTTGGCGTTTTGAAGCGTTTATTGCATCGCATTCGGCGAATTCTCCCTGAATACCGCGAAGGAGGTATCTGACGCTTAGTGCATGATAATGCATCATCTTATCGACCCACTGTTGTGACTGATTTTTTGACTAGAAATCGCATTTTAACCATCAATTACTCACCGTATTCGCCTGATATGGCTTCCTGTGACTTCTAATTATTCGGAAGATTGCATTTGGCCATGAAAGGAAAACGTTTTGCGTCCGTAGAGGTCATACAAAAGGCTTGTATCGACATCCTGAAAGGCATTCCGGTCAATGACCTGAAACACTCTTTCGAAAAGCTTTTAGATCGCGCAAAACAATGTATAGAGGCCAGAGGGGATTATATTGAATAAATAAACTCGAAGTTATCAGAAGAACTGTAGAGAAATCTCTGGAGGGAAAACAATTCACTTTGGCGACCTTTATAGACATAGAGGGCGCCTTTAATAATATTAGTTGGCTCTCCTTTTCTGTGCATACCTACAACCGCAAATGCCACTAAGGTCCAAAACCGCTCCTCAAATCGCCAGTACTTAGGGAAAAAAAATGTTGCTGGCGACATTTAAAGCAATTGGCCGGCCGGTGAACTGCTACAACAACAACAAAGAGCGTTCCATTAAAATAAAACCAACGAACGATCGAGTATCGGGCATGTTGTAGAGCCATGTGCTTGTTCATCCACGACATATTCAGCCTAGCTATGCCATGAATGTGGGCAATAACAACTACCATCACTACGACGGTTTGTATCCGTCCAAGGACTGTCCTTGCAGCAACATTCTCTGTAAATGTATGAGGTATGTTTATGATGCTGCAACAACAACAACTTTGCGTAATCGAAATGCCCTTCATGTTACATATGTTTAGATTATTGCTATGTACGTTCCCACGACAGCCGGTTTTCCAGCAAAGAATGTAATTTGAGTAGCATTTTTTTTAAATTTGGGGGAAGCAGTTTCAGCAACGAAACAAAAAAAAAGACATCATCACACGAGACAGTAGTAGTAAAACGGTGCTGGTCACTAATTAGGAGTATTTCTGTGGAAATATTCAACCACTTCAACAACAACAGCAACTTTCACAAATGCTGAGGTAGAGTTGTGAGAAGCAGACCCTGTCTCATAATTACAGGAACTCTCTATAAACTTAGTCAGAACACTGCACACAGGACTCCAGCGGGATGCCTTTTAATATACACAAATACTTCTAGATGAGGAACGAACAGTTGCTGTGGGCCAAGCTTCTCAGGTAAGTCAGAACCCACTTTGAAACACTGACGCAATACAGTAGCCCTACGTCAACCACTGGACCCAGCTAAATAGAGACAGGCCTTTGAAACGCCCTTCGAGATCTCATCAGCAACTCCAGCACTCAGCCGACGAATGCCGTAATTCGAAGCCAAACTTATTTCAACCTATCCACAATCTATACAGGAAACATATTTCTCGCATGCATCTAATTCTTTTCACTATGGTCTGCACTCGACGAAAGAGATCGGGTTTACCAATAGATGACAACAAATACGACCAGAGCTCAGTAAGCGTGGTTAGTTACAACAACGGTAGGGCAGGAACTCATATTCGGTCAAGGACTGTCATCAAAGAATGCACAAGAAATAGTAGATAGAGCTTCGAGACCATTCTACTAAAACAAACTCAGCTAAAAAATTCACCACCCAAAGACAAATTAAAATTAATTCAGTAAAATATGCACACCATGCAAGGCTAGTTTGTTATTTGCTTTTACAACATAGTTCGTGAGCCATAGCATAGACGATAAACGACATACTAAACATACATATGTCCTGCATATGAAGGCATCCCGCGCGACACTGACCACCTTTTCATACTCCACACTAAACCCACTCTCTCTCACCCAACATCTCTCTCCCTCTGGACCCAACCTGTTGAAACAGTATGTTTCCTGGGCCTACCTTTAGAGGAATTAGACGACCGGTGATATATGCTACACTGCACTGACAGGGCTTAGTATTGCTGCTACAACAACAACAACAACAGCCATAGAATAGAAATCTAAGTAATTGGCGAAAGTTGATAAGGACTATAATTACAGCTCAACTGGACACTCTTTTGCTAACTGTTGATGAGTAAGCCCAACCAAGCATTAAGGGGGGAGGCTGCTTTAGAGGCTTCAAAACATCGATTTTTTTTTTGCATAAATGTCTTCCCAAACTATCCAAGAATGTGTCCTCAAAATTTCAGAAGCAAATTCAAAATATTTTCGCAGTTACAGAAGAAATTCTGAGCAAGCGTCGAGCAGGTATACGAGCGGCCGGGTCGCTCGAAGTGCGATTTCTCGGTTTTTTATTTTTACGATTTTTCCTAATTGACGGGAATGATAGGGAAAAAGTTCAACGTCCTATCGAAACGAGATAACATTGAGTGTATTCGGAATTAAATTATCTTCTAGTTGAACCTAAAAAACCTTAAGAAAGTTATGATTAACCCAGTTTTTAAACAATCTAAAGTGAATTTGTTTTTCCAAAAAAATTAATTTTTTTTTAATTAGCGAAAAATTATTGAATTTCTCACTTTTTGTTTAATTTTCTTGGTTTAACTAGAAGCTATACTATACCAAAATAAGAACTTTTTGGGTTTTTGGTTTCAGATGAAAATTGCAACCTGCATCTTTCCCGCCGCACGACACAGGCACACCCGAGGCGCCTCGGCAAAATGCTTGTACCAGGCATAATATGACAATATTTGAATGAAAAAAATTGAGAAGACTGTTGAAATATATAACAATAAAACCAGAAAGTTTCGTTTCAATCGAATATTTCTTTCCTTCCCAAAAAAATCGATTTTTCGAAGCCTCTAAAGCAGGATCCCGCCTTAAGAAAACGATTGGAACTGAATTCAAGGCGAAAATGGCAGTGGAATCGAGGGACAAACTATAGTTCCAACAGTATGGATATTATCAGCATGAGCTACAATTTTTGCAGCTGTTGACACAATGCCTAAATTTGCAAATGTTCTATTTGTTTTACTAAATTAAAATAAATGCGAAATTTGTTGGTAATCTCAACAATACAAAGCTTAATATAACTCATAAATATGTAACATTCAGTATTTTAAACTGGCCTACCTCGAACAGTTTACAGGATTCCGTATCTGTCAGACCCATTTGCAAGTATTTTCCAAAGCTTTTCACATATTCACATAACGTTTCACACAGCTGTGACTCTTTGCGTTGTGCAATTGTCTGTAGACAAGGCAACAAACGCACCGCATACCATTTGATGTTGCGTTCTCTTATCTGCGGTGCATAGTAAGCGAATAAGTTCAAGCAAATGCGCAACGAGCTGAAAGTGATACAAAGAGCGATATCAAATCAATCATTCATTGAAGATATTCTTGAATAGAGCTAGACGAACCGTTGATTGCCGTTTCGCTTGATCTCGCCATACAAATCCATCAGTATGCGGCTGACACGGCTCTTCTCCAACGCACGAAATATGCGATTCAGATTTTCCTCTGCGTTCATACGCACCACAGGGTCGAGATCTTCACAGAACAGTAGTAGTACGGTGGTGGCCATATTGATGTGCGTGGCATAGTTGATGTGACCCGCAAGGCCGGGCGACATAATACACTCGGCAATGTGCTGGAAGCAAGCAATTTTCTCTTTTTGGCTGTAAAACGAAAAATTTGTTAACTCGACCAACGGAATGTAAGCTAAACTGTGGCAAAAAACGTACCTGCATTCCGTATTGCGTAGCTGCTCTACGTAGGAAGTGAACTGATTTACCATTGATTTGTCCATATTTTGTAGTTGCTTTTACTACAACGATAGAGTATAGATACACTATTTCGCCAATTATTTATTCATTTTCCAACAGGGTAAAATAACTAATTTGTAGTAAATTACACAAAAATCTTTAGTGAGTAATCCAAAAATTGTTGCACACACTTTCGTATTTTTGAACGAATTACGCTTTGATCCGGTCGTTCGTGGTGATGCCATATGGCACGAGTTCATGGTATTTACAGGGGCATAAAAGTTTGCGCAAACTCATTTACAAAAACAAACGTAACTATGCCATAATGCAGAGAACGTTTATGTATATAGAAGTCTCGCGAGCTACGAATAGTGTGAATTGTCAAAAATGAAGTCTAACCACCGCTGGTGTGTGGTAAAACTTTTAACAGAGCTGATTGCAGTGAATTCTCTCTTTACAGTTTGCTCTGGACAGTTTGCAGAGAACGTTAATGTATTAACATGATGTTTGGTGTATGAGAGAGTTTTGCAGAGGCTATGGAAATGTCAAAGTTTCGGAAACATGGAAAAGAAAAAAAGAAAATATTTGTTCTTAACAAAAAATTTTACCAAATCTTTACAATTTGTCAAAAACTGATGATGTCAAATTCACCCTGCGCTTAGTTGCGGCTCAATTTGTTTTAGCTTTGTTTCATTAACTTAAAAGTTACTATTAGAGTGGCTCCTTAGCCCTCCGTTGCACACATTTGTTATAATCTTCAGTTTGCCATCAGGGCCAGGCCTTTTTCCATCCTTTTTTAATAAAAAAAAAATACCAGTCTAACGGTTAGACGCAATAGAAGTGAAACCTTCCGTAAAACAAACTGAGAGAGAATGAGATCAAAGACAACAATTGACGCGGTATTTCAAAGATATGTTGACAACATCGAAACCAAAGCATTTGTATCATATTTTAGCTATCATAAGCCACTCGTATCATTTGTTGAAATTGAAAACATTGAGGATGAATAATAATAAAATGAAGTGCCTAGCGACTACAAGAACAAAATGCATTAATAGGCGCAGGCGTAGCGGCCATCATCCTAGTTGCCATAGCGCTGAACAGTCGCGGCGGCGCCGAACAGTTTCAACTATTGTACTGTGCAACAAAAACTCATCATCAAAAAATTGATTTATAAATTCGAGCTCATAGTTCTAAGAGCAAGTACTTTCATTCATAAAAGGAGCCGCCCATATGCTAATTTTCTCTACAATTCGAAAATAGTCAATATTGGAATATTTCGCGTAGAATTATTTGCCAATATTCAATTTTTGTCAAGTCGAGTGCCCGCGGCTCCGTAAATATGTTTGCACCCATATATGTATGTAAATATATGTTTCTAAATGCTCGACAACCGCAGCTGCCTGTTCAAGGTTACTGTACATTAGGCAGGGTCGATTTGTGGGAAGGCAAAAAAAATCGTCCATTGCTCTATGAAAATCATATTCTAGGATCAGAATAAGAAATTTTGCCGAAGGAACCATACCTCTAAAACGATTTCTGATGTCCCCCAATATGGGTCGAACTTTTTAGTTTCTTTTCTATAACTCACATTCATTCATTTACATATGTTCTGACTAAATAAATTTCTTAAGAGAAAAAATAGATAATATTATAAATAAATAAAAATAAAGAAAAAACATAGCCATTTAGCTGATTTTTTCATGTATGGTAAAGGCCAAAAATGGTGATATTTTGAAATTGGATTGATTTTCATAGAGCAATGAGCGATTTTTAAATCACCCCGCCCTACTGTACATGCAATGCTGTGCCTATGAATGTGCGCTGTGCCTATGAATGCGCGCTGGATTTCTTGAGAAATTTTACCGTATGTTTTGCTGTGGCGAGGCACATATGTACATACACACAACATATATACATATATCCGCATATATACTTACATATATAAATTCACAAATTTAAATTTGCTTATGCCATCCTTCTGTGTGCCTGGTAATGAAGCATTTTCTATACATACATATATATACGTATATCTTTTTTTTCCTACTTCTTTTTGGTGTCGCTTTTTCGTTTCATCGAGTCTCAAATCACTCCCAACGATTCTAAAGAAGTTTTCACTTCAAAAAATGTAATTTTAGGAAGCTACCTGCATGCTCAATTCGTTAGCTATAGAAAAAATATGTCAAATTCACGTTCAAAGCCGAGAAAGTCTGGCCAGATCTGGATGCCCCACGTAGGGTAAATGCTTTTCATTTGTTTGTATTTCCTAAGCTTCTCAAATATTATATTTTAAGCTAATAAGAATCATGTCAATCGTTCCCCTTGCACTGGGTTATTTTATATTCGATCACATACTGTGTTTTTTGCAGAATTTCTTTAACGTTAATGGGTAGAATCAAATGAACCATGTCGGAGCCTCATAGAAATGCATTTCTCGCAGTCCCAACAAAACAAATGAAGTGTAGTTTGCGATTTGTTTGATAAATACTATACAATTAATGATAGCTGGTGTTGTTAAGCCGAAAATATACATATGCATATATCTTTTTTTGTCGAGACAGACTAGCAAGTACAGCACTCAGACACAATTAAGTCCGTTGTACTACACTCGGGTTCCCTTTTTAATTTTCTTGAAATCTACCCAACCTCCGAAGGAATCTGAGTAGATCTTGTGGTGCCAAGGAGCCAAGGTGGTCGCTTCTTAACACATCAGTGCCAAAGACCTCAAACCTGATTCGAGCGAAGACGGGGCAGACGCACAGGAAGTGATCCGCCGTCTCATCCTACTTTCCAATAGCTGGGCAGAACGCACTGTCTGAGATGGCTACCCTTTCCATGTAACAAGTTTTAAACATCTTATAAGTGCACATTTTACAAAGATGAAAATAATCAAACACAAATTTCTTTCGGTTTTTTCACTACGAGTGCCCCCTATTTGATATGGGACCTCTATACAGCTACTTAATGGATAATCTGACTCTGCTTCAGTCATACTAATCGTTACGTTTTGCGATACAGGAATGACTCGGTCTTATATCCCACCAATTACTAAATCTTCAGCAGCATTCCTTTCACGTTAATGTGCATAACCGGATTAACCTTGTCATAATATCGTTCCGGTGAATATTTTCGAAGTTACACGCAAATTTGAAAAGGCGTTTCAGAGTGCCTGTAAAGTGCTTTTTAAACTTTAAACGCGTTTTCTCAAAATGGTGTTTTCAAAGCCGGTGACCAACATTACTCGAAAACGGCTAAACCGATTAGTCTCAAATTTTAACAAGAGGTTCTTATATATAATATTTTTTAGTAACTCATCGAAGACTTTTTCTCACCCATAAATATGTTGTTTTGTATAAACAATTTAAGGGCGAAATTTTGGTCTAAAATCGTTTTTTTTTGTCTTTTGAGAAACCGCCATTTTGTCAAAAACAATTTGTTTTACTTCTTTCTTCGATTAATTACTAGATTTAACATTACTTTAACGAAATCTGTTTGGTTTTTGAAGTGAAACTTCTTAGGCATCGATGGACGAGCGAGAATGCAGAGCAAAATTTCAAGGCCATGCAACGTTTTGTGCATTTTCGTTCCGCGAGAGAGAAAAAAAATATAACGTAGAGGAAAATGGGAAAGAGAGCGAGCTATACCTTATATATATCTTAGGTACGCGTAAGGCTATTTTTCCTGGGTTTTTCCTTGTGGTGGCTAATTTTGAGTCAGAAATTACACTGCCTAGTTTTTGGCGCTTGTTTGTTGGAGCAAATTTGTAGGAAATAAATTTTTGGTGCCTACTGTCTGGCGTTGTATTTCTTTAGTGATCACTGTTTGGGGCGTTTTTTGGTTCCCATTTCTTGCCGTTGTTTTTTAGTGCCTATTTGGCTCTTATTTCCGTTTCCATTTCATTTCCATTCGGCGTCGGATTTATTGGTATTGCCTTGCGGTAACTTGTGCCGTTGCTGCGGTCCTGGAGTAGTGCCCGTTGTTGCCACGGTTTGTGTCCGGCGTTTACCTACACCGGTCCAGTCCACCCTTCTCCGTTTTTGTCTATTTGTTTATTTGTATTCTTTGCATTTGTTGTGAATTTATTTAGATATATATTCTCTCTCGAGTCTCTCCCTCTTTCATTTCCTTGAAAGCTTCACTTCTGTTATGTATTATACGCTACACGCACTTTTTTTTAATTTCAGAGGCTCCAGGTCAGAGATATAGTGGTCACCGCAAAACGTCTTTTTTGAGAGAAACTCTCGGAGATCAGCTTTCCAAATAAATATTTTTACTAATACTAAGCCTTAAAACACAGTTAAAAGCTGACATATTAGTTTACAAATTTCTAGATCAATCAATTAAAAAGTTTTCTCAGAAAACATTCTGAAAAATTCGCTTCTTTCTGACCTTTTACTGCATATAACCTTAAAATGAGTTCATTGTAAAAATCCTCCATGCATTGAGGAATTTTGGTATTTCGGAGTTGTTGGGTATAGCCGCAAGATATTCCGAAAAAAAACGTAGGAGGTGAAAGGGTAATGAAAGATGTAAACAATCACAGCTGTGCAAAATAAATAAAACGGTATTCTTGGGCGCAAAATCAAATGTTTGTTTCTATACTAAAATTCCATTATAAAGTATTTTTTCTTATATTTATAAGGTAAATTTAAGGGCATATGGTAAAATTTCTCAAAAAAAAGTCGAGTGGACACCAATCGATGCGTATTGCCCGCAGTACTAATAATTTGAAACGTCATATAGCCAATTTTTCTTTCTGCACACAAATATTTGAGTTAACGGCAATATTTACCGATTTTTTTCGCAAATACAGTTGAAAAATGCTACAATGTGCAAGGGGAAAGTGAGGTTTGATCGCTAAGTGAATTTACTTTCGTATTATTTCGTGATTGAAAGAGCAAACTTTTAAAAGTTTTTTTGTTGATAAATTTTGAGCGGAAAAAAATTATTTCGATTCGACAGACTTTTAATACTGGCGCCACGGCGTATCGATTGGTAACTACCCTGGAATGCATAAATATCCTTCATACAGAGTCTTTAAATTATTATTCCACTTCCTAGCAATTTGGTGCTGACGAATTACTTGACACTCCATCAGCTTTAATTTGTTCTAAACGTTTAAATGTTTGAAATAAATGGAGTACTTATTTCCGAAATGAATAATTTCTAACATTTCTTCCGTAGCCAACACATCCCCTTTCGTAAAAAAATATTTACTAAAAAATTTGCAAGTGTTAATGTGAAAAATGAGTTTGCATATGCCGAATTTTGGGGATTATTCACCACTTCCAACGATTGAAAAACAAAATGGTAAGTAAATACTTTCATGTATGAATGTATATAGACACTTGAAAAAAAATATTATTTTGACTCACCAATTTCAGTTCACTCCGCTTTAAAAAGGAAGTGCTTCCTTGACGGCCTACCCGAGTGCACACCACTCGTATATAAAAACAGCGAAGAAAATGATCGTTCAAAGTCGCCAAATTGATGAAGGCCCTTTTTACATAGAACTAACTTTTATTACCTACTTATTTGCTTCACGACATGTTAGTTAAAGTATGTTATGGTTGTAGCAGCATACGAATTCCCCATACATGGACGGGGAATGATGCTGGAGTGACAAGTCTTTGGCCTTATATAACCCTGGTCATTCCGATAACGTAGAACCAACTGTTGGGAATGTTATTGGTGTTGTAGCAGCATACACATTCCCCATGCATGGACGGTGCCAGTCCTTGGCCGGATATAGGTTAGGTTAGGTTGGCAATAAGCCACGCATAGACCTTTTGGTCCCTAGCGATACCAGATGGAGAGCGACCTCTATGAATACCTAATGTAGACATCATGTAGGCGAATCTAAGTAGAGCTGGGAGCTCCGCTTTTGAGACGTCCTCCAGACCCTCAAACAGTGGGGCCCCCAGGCATCTTTGTCGCGTTTTTAATAATGCCGGACAGACGCACAGAAGGTGTTCTAAAGTTTCCTCAACATCCTCTCTGCATTTCCTGCATTTGTCCGTGTTGGCAATCCCTATCTTGTACGCATGCGCAGCCAATAGATTATGACCTGTTAGCATACCTATGATAGTTCTGCAGTCCTTTCGCAAGAGCATAAGTACGAATTGAGTGAGTTTTTTGTCGTTAGTTCTATACATAACTTTTGCTGTTTTGCATGTGGTCAGATTAGTCCACGTAGCTTCAACTCGCCTTTTCATGTGGTCGTTCATTTCATTGTATATTGTGTCTAGCGGTTTTGGTATGTCGTTCTCTTGCTCAAAAGGTTGTCTAACAGCACTTTTTGCTATCTCAACTACTATTTCGTTCCCTATAATGCCTTTGTGACCAGGTACCCAGTAGATATGCAACCTACTGTTTGCGGCTAGCCTTTCTATGGTCTCCCTGCTCCGTCGGACATTTTTGGACTTAATACAATATGAGCTTATTGCTTTTATTGCTACTTCACTGTTCACGTATATATTAATTGTTGAGTTCTTTCTTGTTCTTGTGTAGGCTAGTTCCGCAGCTTTCCCCACAGCTATAACTTCCGCTTGGAAAATACTGCTGTGGTCTGGCAGCTTGATAGGCTGCCTTATCCCTAGTTTTGAGCAGTAAATGCCCGCTCCCACTCCGTATAAATCCGGGTCGTTCCGGTTACCGGTTCTACGTATGCCGTGGGAATGTGTGCCCGTCTCTAGTGAACTACTGCTCCCTCATACAAAATACTCTTCTAAACACTTGCACTTCACTTCACTAATAAATTTAGAAACTATACTTCGTAGGCATATTAAGCCAAAATTCCTTCTTGAATATTCTCAAGACGACAGCACATTCCCGGAGCAAGGCCACCAATGTTGTTCTGAAGTTGAGTCACTAAAGTGGCATAACGTCTTAGTTCATATTCGCATGTTGCCAATGCATGTAATCATTTTCAGTTTGTTATTTTAAGTATTAGATGTGTTAACCTTTTCAGGCTCTAACCTTTTATCAACTTCTTTGTGTGGTGTGACTCCGTTGTTCGTTGCTCTTTTATGAGGTTGAAGTACCACTCTGGCACTTCTCAAGAGCACTAAAGCATCGTTATGATACGATTATGAGACCCTCAACAGACAGCTATCGACAGTCAACCAGAGCTGTTGATGTAACGAAGAACGTTGATAAGATTTAGGTTCCGCACAGCCCAGAGCTCATGAAGAAAGGAACACGCAGTGGCCTTAATCGCCTAGCTGCCAAACCCGGAAATTTACAGAGAAAATATTCAATAGTCTCCCTTTCTGAAAGGTCTCCACAGCTTCTGCAATGGGGGTTAAATGGTAAACCTAGCTCTTGTTGTTGTTGTAGCAGCATAAATATTCCCCATACTTACATACGTGGAATGCTGCTGGAGTGACAGTCCTTGGCCAAACTTCGGTAACGTAGAACCGACTGTCGTGGAAACGTATAAATCCGGGTCGTTTCGGTAACGTAGAACCGACTGTCGTGGAAACATAGCTTTTCTGCGTATGTGCCGATCGTCCAATGACCGGTAAGCACAAGTACAGTTTGGAAATTGAATGGCGTAGAGTGTGCAGGAGGGCAAAGGGTTTTCGAAGTATCACATGTTGAAATGGAGCTCCATCTTATCTGCGCTTTCCTGAACAAGAAGTTGTTTAATTCCCCTTTAACAACAGTTAGGGGGATGTTGATGACCGGGTGGAAGGTCTCTGAAGCCAATTCAGTCGGCCCTTCCTGGCGAGCTCATCAGCAATTTCATTTCCCTCTATGTTACTATGTTCTGGAACCCAGATCAGTGAAATGTTATCTGCACACACTAGAGATTGGACTCGTCCTTACAGAAGTTGACTAGTTTGGATCTGCACCATGGCGTTGTCAGAGCCTTGATCGCGGCTTGATATTCGAAAAATATTTTAATATCTCACTCGCTCCCACCTTCCCGAAGCATTTTGCATTCCTGCAGGATCGCAAAGACTTCTGCCTGAAAAACACTAGCAGTAATCGGCAATTTTAAGGAAATAGATGAATTGACTCCCAAACCTCCGAGTGTATTTCTGCCATGAAAAAGCTCCTCATAAAAATATTTGCCGTTCGGAGTCGGCTTGAAACTGTAGGTCCCTCCATTTGTGGAACAACATCAAGACGCAAACCACAAATAGAAGGAGGAGCTCGGCCAAACACCCAAAAAGGGTGTACGCGCCGATTATATATATATATAGATGAATTGACTGATTTAGAGAAAATCCCTGCTCCGACTCCTGATTCCATCTTGGAGTCGACAGTGATAACAGAGTTACCAGCTTCGGTGCAGATTTCTCCTCCTTCCAATCTTGCCTACTAAAAATACTACCATGAGATTGATCCAGAGGGCAACCTCCTTTAATCTAATTGCCCTTTGCACTTGGAGCAGCAATGGAAATAACGTGAAAGTCGATGGGAAGTAAGTGCAAAACGACATTAAGGGCATCACTGGGGCAAGTTTTACATGCTCCGGTGATGCCAATACACCCTTTGCACCCTTCCCAGTTTAGTGATGTTGTAGCCCTTCCGAAGAGCTTCCAACCAAACTAGGCGTCCATACGTTAAAATTGGCAAAACATCTGAGTTGTACATCCATAGCGCGACCTGTGGCTCGAGTCCTCATTTTTTGCCGAACATAGATTTGCAGGAGTAAAAAGCTATGCTGGCCTACTTTACCCGATTTTCAATGTGTAGCTTCCAATGGAGTTTGGATTCAAGTATCACTCGGAGATACCTAACTTCCGATGAAAGCGGGCGAACGTGGTTACTTAATTTGGAAAGTCTAAAGTGGGGAGGTTATTTACGTTGTCCTAGTGCAAAGAAAATTTCGGATCAGCTTTCAAGCAAAACCTGCATATGTTACTACCCTTCACGCATTGCATCCGGCTAATTTGGCTCCCAGCACACAAGGGTACAACTGGGAACGAAATAGCGGACGCATTGGCGAGAGAGACCTGAGACCCTTTAATAAGAACTGAGTTCTTTCTTAATATGGGACAACACACCATTGGAAAGGTACAACCAAAAGAGGTTTGTAAAATTCATAATCTTCCCCAAGGATAAACTGAGAATTCTTACGGGCATTCTCACAGGTCACTCTAGACTGCGAAGTCATCTGCACATTATCGGGATTTGGTCTACTGACACTTGTCATTTCTGCGACCAATTCCAGAAGACTCCAATGTGGAGAAGGTTGGCACATCTTGGCCAACTGCAGCCATAAGAAAGCCACATACGCTCAATCCAACCCAGCTCTATTCTGAACTTCCCTTAATAAGGGAACTAGGTCTGTATGAGGTACTGTGATGAATAGAGGGCACAAAGGACCACGACTCAAACCTCACAAAGTACCGACCTATCTACTATCCTTCACACAATCGATTTTGCTGTATTTGTATGCCTCGAATTATATGCCGCCTTTTTATTAATATTAAATATTTTATTCCAGAAATTTTAGATATTCTTAAGCGAGTTTTGTATAACCAGGAGTTGTTGGACAAAAGACTATCTGCTATCGAATCTACGGTGAGTTAAATATTTATTCCTTAAACTTCATGCTGAGATTGATTTCGAGCTTATTTTTGCATATAATGAAATGCCGCAACAGATTTCAGATAACGGAAAGGCACTAAAAGACGACTTGAATAAAATTCAAAATAATGTAAGTTAATACTAACGCCTTAAAGTATTGTCTACTCGTATTAATACTTTTTCTCTTTTTTCATACGTTCTAGCAATCCCAGCTCAGTCTAAACCAGAAATATTTATCACAGACCTTAGGGATAATAGAGATCAATGTAAGCTATAAAACTTATAGGGAATACACAAATACTCTATTTAATGATAACAAAATGTTATCAACCTCCAGGTAGCCAGTTGTACCCAGAAAACTCACTCTAAACTCTGGCCTGCACATGCGGTTTTTATGAAAAACAGGGGCCAACCTGTTTGCTATACGTCTGGGGAGGCGGACGACAAACCCATGCATGTAATTACACTACCTTTTCGTTCGTTTGCCGATATTAGGGCTGCGGAGGATAGACTTAAAATTCCGGAACATGTTCAAGAACTGGTAATTGAATGTAAAATATTGTAATTTAAACTTGTATACATTTTTCACTTATCTAATTTATCTATTATCATTTTTTCAAAGACGTCAATATTCTACAAACTGAGAGGAGTATCTGCAGATGTGAGTTACGTAATGCAACAGGTATTTTCGGATGAAGTTCTGGAGCTGTATAACTGGGAAGGAAGGTTTGATAAGCAGCCCCTCTGTAAACTATGGCTTGTGAACTCAATACTGCGAGGTATGGATGTTGACCTTAAGACAGCAGCTTTTTTTATTATCATTTCATCCATCGTTTACCTAATTTAGACGTATTCAAAGATCAAAGCGCAGACGATTTTGAGAAAAACGTGAAGAGATCACTTGAGCTTAGCCATCACCGCTTCAAGCAGAAATTGTATTTGGAAACAAAGAAAAATGAAAAAATTATTTTAATTTGAGAAAAAAAAACTACAATAATATTAGTTCGGTTTTAAGTTTCATTTTCATGTGTGGTAGAATGTAATTTGTTTTTATTTGGTAAAAGTGTAACATATTTTAAGGCATGATTCAATAACAGAAGGTTGTGTAAAGTTTGACAATTGACGAGAAAATAAGAATTAGTAGTTTAAATTAAAATTTTGAAATTACATTAATGAAAACTTATTAGAAAAACGCGAATATATCCTTTGAGTATTTGGCTTATGACTTAACGCGTGAAGAGGCGGTTGTAAGGTCTCAAACAGCCGATAATCCTTTCCATTTGGCTGCAGGAGAGCCCCAAAAACGATTTCGGTTAACTCCAGACTTGACTGAGAACCTATTTTCTCAGCTTGACAGTCCAGTTATAGGTGCCAGCATAACAGCGGTTGCGACTGAAAAGCAGGTAAATCTTCTAGCTTCTTCAATTTTAAATTCTGCTTTAATAAAGGGTTGATTTTGAATAAAATACAATTTTTTTAGGAAATTATTGTCATTTCTCTTTATTGTGATAATATTCGTATGGCTCAATTACGTATGGAACAAAATATCGGCCAAATGGCCGCCGTGGCCTTGGCGGCACACCTCCATCCGATGGTCCAAATTTTCGATGACGCTGAGGCATAATTGAGGTTCTATGCCGTTAATGCACCGATTTATCTCATCCTTTAGCTCTTGAATTGTTGCTGACTTATCGACGTACACTTTTTCTTTCAAATAACACCAAAGAAAGAAGTCCAACCGTGTGAAATCACATGATCTTGGCGGCCAATTGACATCACCGCAACGTGAGATTATTCGGCCATCAAATTTTTCGCGCAAAAGAGCCATTGTATCGTTAGCTGTGTGACAAGTGGCACCGTCCTGTTGAAACCACCTATCGTTCACATCCATATCTTCCAATTCGGGCCATAAAAAGTTCGTTATCATCTCACGATAGCGAACACTATTCACAGTAACTGCCTCGTCGGCCTCATTTTGGAAAAAATACGACCCAATGATGCCGCTGTCCTATAAACCGCACCAAACAGTCACTCTTTGTGGGTGCATTGGTTTTTCGGCAATCACTCTTGGATTATCATTCGCCCAAATGCGGCAATTCTGCTTATTGAAGAATCCACTGAGGTGAAAATGTGTATCATCACTGAAGATGAAGTGCGCGATATGCATTTGAATTTGAACGCCCGTTTTCATAATAAGCCTGAATAACTTTAACGCATTGCTCGATTGTATATCTTTCCAATGCTCAAATTAAGTTAATCTGAAATTGAAAAATGTCAAATGAAATGCAGAAAAAAGCGTGTCGTTTAGGTGTGGTTCACATTCAACATCGGTCCTTGAAATTTAACCAGCCGTTATTATTCGGTTCTAATTGCATAGCGATTTTGCTAGCAAGGACCCTCAGCTGAGCAATGCGGAATATCCATGAGCCAGTCGTCCGTTAACCGTAGCATACATCGTGTTACAGATGAAATCAATCGTTCCATGTTTTGCGCAAAGGTGAGGTTTCCTACTCTCCCTTCTTTCGGCTTGTCAGTAATCCAAGAGTGGCCGCGAACAAGTTGAAAACCTTTGTGAGATATTCTACTCCCACTGGACTCAGATTTTTAAGCATCAGAATGTTAAGTTCATGTGGAAGGCTTTTGAAGCTTTTAATGACCATTTGGTCCGCCTATGCTGAGTTGCCGAATCGGGGAATGATCTCATATTCACGGATTCCCGAGATCGGCCTGGCGTAGGTGGCCACGCTCGTTTGCTAAGACGGCTGCTTCGGCTGGGAAATTGGGACGTAGCAGCGATGATCACCTTGCGGAATGCAAGGAATGCCTACGCGCACATTGGTGAGGATGGGAAGAGCGGCGAAGGTGGCCTTGGTGAATTCTGCGAAGCCGGCGCAATTAGCTTTGTTAAAGTTAACGGTGATTAAAACACTTTATTACAAATCATAAAATTAAACTATTGAAGTTTATAGCAAAAACAAATATTTATTATAGAAAGTACGGACGACTTGATTTTAGGCACTTAATTTATGTGACTAATGCCAGGCTGAATTTTAAGAATTTTTTTTTTTATGCACTTTTATATAATTTTAAATTTATTTATATATAAACATTTTTTATTTATTTATTTGTTTATTTACTAATTTCAATTACATTATTTAGCCAAACATTCAAGTTACATTCCTAAGTTACTTTTGCACTGTTTGACCCCCTTAAGGTGTCCCGGGGGTCTAGAGCTCGAATATTTAGAGTATTTTCAAGAATTTTTTTTACAATAAAAAAATTAAAAACGATACTTAAATTTTTTAGGCTTTTTATTTAACTTCTTTTACATACAAAAAGTTTTTTTTAATTTTAATAATTTTAAAAATGGCGCTGAGTTGACCCTCCCGAAAAAATTGGACTTGGACGCTGCTGTCCATTTTGGCTCTTCTTAATCTTATCTCCTATTCATCAGTATGACTGTAGCTATGTCCCGCTACTAGAAAAAAAGGAAAAAATGTGACAAAATGGCGCGGTTTTAAATTTGAAACTCTAAATATCGGGTTTTTTCAGTTTTTTAATAAAAAAATAGAAGTAATTGAAATAATAATATGATTCTAGTACGGGCGATAGCCATTGATGTTTTGAACAACATATTAAAATTTGAGACGATTCGGTGGAATAATCTTTTTTTGTTGGCAACACCAGGCCGAAAAAAGTAGTTTTAAGTTTAAAGTTTTGCGAGTGACCGCGTCATGAATTTGACTCTACCTGGTAAAACGGCTGTAGAATGGAAATACTGGGACTATCCTTCTAAAAATTTGGCAGCATATTCTTAAAAGCCTGTGCTTTCGAAATATCAAAAAAAGTGCGTAGTAGCATACATAACAGAAGTGAAACTTTCAAGGCAGACACAGAAAGAGGGAGAGACTCGAGAGAGAATGAGAGAGAGAGACCCAAGAGAGAATGAGAAAGAGAGAGGGAGAGAAAGTGTATATATATCTCAATAAATTCACAACATTCGCAGAGAATAAAAATAGAAAAAATTTACAAAAAACGGAGAAGTGTCGACCGGTGTAGGTAAACGCCGGACACAAATCGTGGCAAAAACGCGCACTACTCCGATTGTTTATCACCCGCCCAAACACAGCGATTCCAGGATCGCAGCAACGGCACAAATTACCGCAAGGCAATACCAATAAATTCGACGCCGGATTGGATAGCGCTTTATAGTACGCACAAAAACTGGCCAGGAAACGGAAATAAGCGCCACAAAGTAGGCACAAAAAAAGAAACGCCAAAAAAACTGGGACCAAAAAATGCCCCAAACAATAGGCACCAAAGAAATATATTTCCAACAAGTTTGCACCAACAAACAAGCGCCAAAAAGTAGGCAGTGTTATTTCTAACTAGAAATTCCACAAGGAAAAACTCAGGAAAAATTGCCTAAAGTGTATCTAAGATATATGTATGTAAGGTGTAGCTCTCTCTCTCCTTTTCCTCTACGTTATATCTTTTTTCTCTCTCGCGGAGCGAAAATGCCCAAAACGTTGCATGGCCTTGAAATTTTACTCTCCATTCTCGCTCCTCCATCGACGACTAAGAAGTTTCACTTCAAATATCGTTTTTTTTTGAAAATTCTAGACCACCGGGACCCCTTAAGACTAGTTTATTTGTATTAAACTCAAAGTAACACTTGCTTTATTTTAATTTTTTATTTTGCTGATGAAATTATGTTCATTGTGTTTGATGTTGATTTTCCTGACAGTTTGTTATTTTTCAAATATATAGTAAAAGATCATTAATTTGGGGAAATCTTTTGTTTTTTGAGCATTCAGTTACCCTAAATTGGTAAAATTTTACAGTATGTGCTGGATTAAATTTCACTCGGCTACTTATCTTATCACCTCTTTTTACTCACCCGCAACTTGGATATACTTCTTACTTAAGGATTTATTGTATGAATTCGAGGAAAGTGCAAAAGCGATAACAAAACATAAGTAACGCTACAGGTCCAAATGCTGGGTTCGCTAAACATTTTGTTGGGTGTCTCACACCCCAAAGTGCAATTCGGAGGGTTAACTACTTATGCAAGAACCTACAGTTGGGTATACGAGAAGGTATTGTTTTGTTGTTTTTGTATTAGTTGCGTGTTATTAAATGGCAATCAACCTAACAATCAATCGCTGTTTGTCCTGTCAATCACATTCAATTAGTTAATCATTTTCTTACTGCTTTCTTTAGTGCGCAAAAAAATAAAGTATTGGAACGAAGGCACTGTAGCTTTAGCAAGTAGATGTGTAATTATTATACTACTTAAATTGAATTTATAAAAACCGGAAAAGGTGTCGATAGTTCTTGAAATTGTAAGCAAATGAAAAAAAAACATATTTTCAGAGACAGAACATTTTTCTGCTGTTTTGTTGTTCAGTTCATAGATTGGACCAACTCAGATTTATTTTGATAAATTGCGTTAAATTAGTATTCCAAGCGTGAAATATATCATAATTATATCATATTTTATCAATATACAACATTTTTCGAGTGAAAAGTTTCATTGCTGCAGATGCGATTAATATTCCCCTTATTTAGGTTTTAAAGTAGAAAATTGATCAGAACTGTATTAGGAACTATTTTTTTAATGTGTGTCTATATTTTAGTGTCTAGTCTATTTAGCGAAGAGGCACCGAAAAAATTCTCCACTCTCAACACAACTACAGCCTTGATGATATGTCTAAAGAGTTGGATGTTGACAGATCAACCGTCTGCAAACGTTTGCAGACGATGAGAATGGTCGAGAAAGCAGGTAACTGAGTGCCACATAAATTGAAGGAGAGGGATATCGAGAGACGTTTGGTGACGTGTGAGATGCTTCTTCAACGGCAGAAAATAAAAGGGTTTCTGCATCCCAAAAATGGAACTATTATGATAACCCTAAGCAGCGAAAATGTTGGAGCCTTCCAGGTGCACCAGGTCCATCGACAGCGAAAAAAAATATTTATTCTTCAAAGGTTATGTTGTGCATCTGGTGGGATTAGTGGGATCAGAAGGGTGTCATATATTATGAGCTCCTTAAACCATCTGAAACCATCACTGGCGATCGTTACCGACTACAGCTAATATGTTTGAACCCAGCTCTCAAATAAAAGCGGCATGCGGCCGCAATGGGACGGTAGACATGACAAACTGATTTTGCTACATATTTAGAGGAACTGAACTTGCCCCAGCTGCCGTATTCCCCAGACATTGCTCCTTCGGATTACCATCTGCTCCGATCAACGCAGTCAGCCCTTATTGGAGAGCGGTTCACTTCTTACGAGAGCATCGCAAACTGGCTCAATGAATGGATCAAGTCAAAAGAACTCGAATTTTTCGTCAATGGAAGCGGTATGCTGTCTGAAAGATGGAGTAAAGTTGTACTGAAACTCTTTAATAGCAAAATTAATGAAACTCTTAAAGCAGTAAAATCCGAATCAGATTAATATGTTTTATAATTTACAAATTTTATTAAATTTTTTTTTTAATTTTAATTTTTTTTAATGTTATTTAAATTTTAAAACACTGATTCCGACGAAAACTTATCTTTATCAGTAAGTGGCGACTTGAAAAGTTTATTTAAATTCAAAATTTTTACTTTTTTATTTTATTTTGATCAAATGTTTATTTATTTATTTTAAAACACTGGTGCCGAGAAAAACTTCTCTTTGTCAATAAAGTAGACTTGATTTATTTTGATTTTATTAATTTTTTTAAATTTACATTTAAATTTTCTTATATTTTCTTTAAAGTAAATTTAAATTAACGCTACAACGATGAGTTGCTAACCTTATGCCAGGGAGAAGACGTCGTGAAATACATTAAATCCCAAAGGTTTCGCTGGTTAGGGCACACTGTGCGCATGGAAGACAGTCGCCCCCAAAAATCTTTTTTATCAACGAATTGTCTAATGACCCGAGCCCGAGGACGTCCAAGGTTAACCTGGCTTGACCAAGCCATAGCCGACCTGAAAAAGCTACGAGTTAGGAGCTGGAGATGCTATGAAATGTGCAGATTGGAAGAGGATTGTGGATGAAGCTAAAGCTCACCCTGAGCTGTAATCGCTACTTGATGATGATGATGATGATGATGATGATGGAAATCTTGCCCGACTTTTAACTAAGACAACTAATAAATTAAATTATATTAAATAATCCCGAAATACCCTTTCGACGGTTGTATACCTTGCCGCGGTGAAAGGGCTTATATAGTGTCAGTGAACCAAGGAGCTATGCTATCTCAGGTTCAACGATGTTGGCTAGGTTCTTGGAGAGATTCCGAAAACTGAAACGCAACCAAACCAGGACTGAATGGCGCAGGGAATTTAAACAAGTGCATCGCTAACGGAGCTTCCCTCTCGAATACCTGGCCGCCTTCGAGAGTAACTGTGGCCTTACCGCGGTATGGGACGCTGCCGCGGAAGACCCCATATGCCCCTTTTTAATCGTAGGTTGTGGTGCTTGACGCAAGTCAGGCGAAGCAACCGTAAGCAACAGATGATGTTACAACATCAACAACAATCCCGAAATTTCGGGATCCCGAAACCTTGAGCAAGCTAGCCAAGCGGACTTTCTTTCAGTAAGTTTTGAATCGAAATCTTTCCCACCGTTTAACTAAAAAAAACCTAGAATATTAACTAGTCCCGAAATTTTCGGTACTTAAAAATACCGTAATTCCGGGTTCCCGAAAGCTTGACAAAACTATTTGCAACAAACTTGCCGACATCCCATGCCATGAGTGCTACATTCGGACAAAACTTATTTTTCGTAAAAGCGTAATTTCAGCAACATAGCACTTAAATTTACAAATAAGCTAGGAATATGTATTTCTTAAAGTTCAAAAGTAAAAAAATTCACTTCATTTCCCAAAAATACATTTCATTCCAAAGACATTATTCGTACTGATTGGTGCTCATACATATTTACATACCCATAGTTCACATACTAATCTACTGCTCGGAATATTAGGGTGATTTATTTCATGTTTTGTTGTTGTTTTTCATTCTAAAGCACTAACTGGCCGAGAATATCAAAAATATATAAATTTGAAAAATCTTCAATTTGAAATTTTATGCACTGCATTTCAGCTCCGGTGACGCGCTTATGGTATTTGCTTCCATTACGAAACACGCTTTTACATATCTACATTTGTACTTTTATACGCAAATAGAATTTTTAGGAGGCGTCAATTTAAGAACTAAAGTGCTGAACACTCACTTATTTGTTTGGAGGTATGTGCGTATGTGTGTATGCATATTAATATTCCATGGGAATTCCAACTGTGAGTAATTTCAAATAAACGATTATTTATGTTCTTATCACTTTGGAGAATATAGATCAGCAACACCTTCTTACCTACACTAATACATACACACTTACATACATTAGCATTATATAAATCTCCCTTCTGTGACAAATGTAAATAACAGCAAAATACAAATTTAAATTCTCTCAACGTATCAAGGCAAAGCCCGAAGAGACTGCGCAGCAGCATTGAGAGCGCGGCTTGAAAAAACAAACAACGTTCGTATAATAATGAGACAAATAGACAAATATTAGTACTTATTATTGAGAAAATATGCACACATCCATACACACACTTAAATGTATTGAATAATTGCATTTGCGTTAACTACTGAAAAAAAGCGACGTGTTAAATAAGCAAGTTTTTGTTAATAATGTGCAACAACAAAAAATTGTATATATATTATATATACAAATAAAAATAAGAAGATTCTGATAATGGATTATGGTAGAGAGAGCAAAAAAAAAACATATGTATATATGTATACCTGTAAATGCACTCTGCAAGGAAAAAACAAATGTTGAGGGAAACTTTGGATTCGACGGCATTCGTTTTTTGTGTTTCACTAAGCTAAAGCTAAATTTTGGCAAATCTGTTAATTCGCTCAGAGCCGAATAACGGTCTGCTAGGTAGTACACTCCTAAAAAATTAGTCAAAGATACTTATACCAGCGGCATATAGCGGATTCAAATGTGCAACAAAAGTATTTGTCATGAAATTCTGCTATGAGTCTCTTAATACACCAAAGTCAAAAATTCAACTTACATACCGGAAATAAGTCAAAAGGAAAAATGTGTATGAATTAATTTTATTAGTGGGAAAAATTAAATAAAAAAAGTTTTTGAAGTGAAACTTCTTATACGTCGATGGACGAGTGAGAATAGAAAGCAAAATTTCAAGGCCATGCAACGTTTTGGGCATTTTCGTTCCGCGAGAGAGAAAAAAGATGCAACGTAGAGGAAAAGGAGAGAGAGACCTAAACCTTACCTATATATCGTCCCCTTAGTATAACAATAGCCTATGTGCTTATAGGCTATTATTTTTTTATTGAATTTTTGGATTCTCCATCGTCGATTTTATATGTGGTCAAAATTTTATCAAATTCTAGTTCCACAAAGTGGGTCAAAACGTCAGTCAAAAAATAATAAATATTTACAGACATAACGAGATTTGAGTGAGAGCTACTTTCAACAAAAAGTTTGAAATTCATTTTCTCAAAACATCAAAAAATTTATAGGCTATTTTAATACTAAGGGGACGATATATCTTAGATACACTTTAGGCTATTTTTCCTTGTGGTTACAAATTTCTAGTGAGAAATACCACTACTTTTTGGCGCTTGTTTGCTGGTGTAAATTTGTAGGAAATATATTTTTGATGCCTACTTTTTGGCGTTATTCTTCCTTGGTGCCTACTGTTTGGGGCGTTTTTTGGTTCCAATTTTTTGGCGTTTTTCTTTGTGCCTACTTTTTGCACTTACTTCTGTTTCCTGGCTACTGCTTGTGCGTATTATAAAGTGCTATCCTTTCCGGCGTCGGATTTATTGTTATTGTCTTGCGGTAATTTGTGCCTTTGCTGTGGTCCTAGAATCGCTGCGTTTGTGCGGGTGATAAACGCTCGGAGTAGTGCGTGTTGTTGCCACGGTTTGTGTCCGGCGTTTACCTACACCGTTCGACCCTTCTCCGTTTTTTGAAAATTTTGTCTATTTGTATTCTCTGCAAATGTTGTGAATTTTTTTAGATATATATTCTTTCTCTCTCTCTCTCATTCTCTCTCGGGTCTCTCCCTCTTTCTTTGTCTGCCTTGAAAGTTTCACTTCTGCTATGTGCAGCGTAGCATAGACGCACTTTTTTTATATTTATTTTGCATATTTAGCCTATCAAACAAAAATTTCATACAGAATAATTAAAAATTATACTTAAATTAAGGCTTCGTATTCAAAATATCAGTAAAAATTGTTTTAGGCAAAGAAAAATCAAAATTGGTAGATCTTGAGATTTGGTTAAGTTCGCAAATAACTCTTCCAAAACTACCCATGTGTTACCTTATGTGCGGTAGTTTATTAGTCAGGTTAAGAATGCCAGCGCCAAATCGTGAAATGAATGATGCATTTAATCGAGAGTTGGAACGGGAACGCGAATATGATCACCAGGAATTAGATTTAGTAGTTCAAACGAATGTACCACTGTTGAATCGCCAAAAGTTTATGATACACTAATGAAGGCAATTGATGATGGAAATGGTGGTTTATATTTCCTTGATGCCCCTGGTGGAATTGGTAAGACATTCTTCGTGTCAGTAATTTTAGCCACTGTTCGTGCGAGATCCAACATTGCGCTTGCAGTTGCTTCTTCTGGAATAGCAGCCACATTATTAGAAGGATGCCGTGCGGCTAATTCAGCATTAAAATTGCTGTTAAATCTTCAAAAAATTGAAGAACCAATATGTAATATTTCAAAAAACTCAGCAATGGCCAAAACTTTTTCAGCATCGAAAATCATCACCTGGGACGAATGCACAATGGCGCATAAACGTGCTTTAGAAGCACTTAACCGAACATTGAAAGACATACGCAATGACTCGAGATGTTTTGGATGCGCCATGATTTTACTGTCTGGCGAGTTCCGCCAAACACTGCCAGTAATTCCAAGATCAACGGCTGCCGACGAAATATACGCTTGCCTCAAATCATAGATTCGATGAAGAAAACTATGTGAAGAAACTTCAGCTGACAACAGACATGAGAGTTGCATTACTTAGTGATATATTACATTTACTGAAGATTTCTCTAAGCATTTACTGACTATCGGTAATGGTCGAGTACCTGTCGACGAATCGAGCGGATTGATTTCATTTCCTCAGAATTTCTGTAACTCTGTTTCATCGAAAGTCGAACTTATCAATAAAGTATTCCCAAACATCATTAATAACTACAAAAATAATGAATAGTTGAGTGAGCGAGTAATTTATGAGGCTAAGAATAAAGATGTAGATGACCTAAACTACATAATTCAAAATGATATCATTGGAACAATGCATTCATTCAAATCCATTGACTGTGTAACAAATGAAGATGAAGCCACCAACTATCCAATTGAATTTTTAATGGATGTGCCTGGCTTACCACCGCACACTTTACGCCTAAAAGTTGGCTCCGTAGTAATCATGCTTCGAAACATAAGCCCACCAAAACTTTGCAACGGTACGCGTTTGGTGGTAAATAAATTGATGAAGAATGTGATTTACGGACGATACTCAAAGGAAAATTCGAAGGTGAAGAAGTTCTCATTCCGAGGATCCCGATGATCCCAACCGATCTTCCGTTTGAGTTTAAAAGACTTCAATTTCCGATCCGTCTTGCATTCGCCATCTGAATTTAGAAAATTTATGTTTCTCACATGGTCAGTTATATGTGGCATGTTCACGGGTCGGAAAACCATATTCGTTGTTTGTTCTTGCACCTGATAATAATGGGTGATAATAGATAATAACTCCAGTGCTACCAATCACATTGTCTCATATCATATGGTGTTAGAAAGGTGACAATTTATTTGTCCAAAAAAAAATTAAATTCGGAGAAGTTGAAAAAAAGTTAAAGCTGTTTGAAAATGAGTGAAAATAATGAAGAAATTCGCTTTATTTTGAAATTTTTGTATAAAAAAGGGAAGAATGCCACGCAAGCCACCAATGAAATTTGTGAAGTTTACGGAGACGATGCTGTATCAGTTCGTGTAGCACAACACGCTTGCTTCCGTTCTGGAAATTTCGATGTGAAAGATGCACCTCGCTCCGGTCGACCTATCGTTGAAAAAGTCGATGAAATTATGGAAAAGATTGACCAGGACCGTCACATAAGCTACCATGACATCGCCAAGGCACTAAAATTCATCATCAAACGCTTTTGAACCATTTAAAAAAGGTTGGTTACAAAAAGAAGCTCGATGTTTGGGTACCACATGATTTGCCTGTGAAAAATTTAATGGACCGAAATAACATCTGCGATTCTTTGCTGAAACGAAATGAAAGCGAACCATTTCTGGAGCGAATGGTAACAGGAGACGAAAAGTGGATCAAATACGACAATAATGTGCGAAAAAGATCATGGTGCAAGCGTGGTGAAGCTCAACAAATGGTCGCAAAGCCAGGATTGACGCCTCGAAAGGTTATGCTGTGTGTTTGGTGGAATTGGAAAGGAATCATCCACTATGAACTGCTCCAGCCTGCTCGAACGATTGATTCTACACTTTACTGTTAACAACTGATGAGATTGAAGCAAGCAATCAAAAAAAAATGGCCAGAACTGATCAGCAGAAAGGACGTCGTCTTCCATCAGGACAACGCTAGGCCACACACATCTTTGATGACTCGGTAAAATCTGGGAGAGCTTGGCTGGGAAGTTTTGATGCATCCACCATATAGCCCTGCCCTTACACCATCGGACTCCCATTTGTTTCGGTCAATGCAGAACTCCCTTAATGGAGTTAAGTTGGCTTCAAGAGAACCCTGTGAAAATTACTTGTCGCAGTTTTTCACCGAGAAACCACAAAAGTTTTACACTGATGGAATAATGTCTCGAGAAAAAAAATGGCAAAAGGTGGTCGACCAAAATAGTACATATTTGGTTTAATAAAGTGCATTATAAATATAAAAAAAAATGAATTGAAGTTTGATTAGAAATACGAAAAGACTTTTTCGACTACCCAATATAACAAAAAATGTCGCTTATCACAAGGTGCTTAACTGAAGAGTGCAATCTATTAAAGCTTCATCGAAATACTTGATTAATAAAAAATTAACTTAATAAAATCAAAAATCTGCTATTTAATTGCCTCTAGAGCGGAACAAAGTTCGCCGGGTCAGCTAGTAACTATATAAAACTTAAAATTAAAAAAAAATGTAAACTTCTAACTTACATTTTGAAGAAATAAACAGCTGAGCAAATGAAAAACGAGAGCAAAAGTGATGTCGAGCTGTATCTATCGATCGTTCGATATAAAGCTACGATATTTTTTGTTAGAGAAAGCAAAAACGATACTTCGATTAACGTTTTTGCTCGATATGGAATTACAGAAAGCCACCCCTGGTTCTCTCTAACAGCTCATTTGAAATTACGTAACGGCGAAATTACTCTCGAAATTTCACTTCCTCTATTCTATCATTCTTTGTAGAGAGAACCCTTTTTTCATGAAGTGCCACTAACCTCAAATACTCCAGTTAATTTGAATGAAAGTCAGTACACGTAAATTATTATATATAAATTTATTTTATTTGACTTTCACATACATACAAAATGAACTATACATTTTACATATACATATATTATACATGTATTTATATTGGTAATTCAAAGTAATCATTAGAGTGAACATAAATAAAATTTGTATAGTTTAAGTGCCAAAGAATGCAAAAACCAATAACAGTATTTAGATATTCATTTCATATAATGTCATGTATCTCATTTTTGTTTACAAAAATTAAAGGAAATTAATATAATCACAGTCCATTCGTGTTAGATAATGTTAGCGAAAAGTTTACTCGTGAAGTTAATAAAAAAAGGCAAAAAGTTCGATGTTCGTTTTTAATTGAATTAAAATTTCGATTGGACATCTCGATTGGTGCTGACCAAAATACATTTGAATACCAAAAATGAACGGATGTTGTTACAAATGTAGTGGAGAGCGTGTTGAAGAGAGAGAGAGAGAGAGAGAGAAAAAGAGAGTTGGACTAGCGGAAGAGTGCGGACACAACATAATGCAGAGAAAAAACTACATTTCGACTAATTCGTTGTTGTATTATATTATTTTTGTTCTTGTTGTTACATTTGCATTTTGTTATTGCAATAATGCCTTTAAGCTAATTGATTGAGAATTGCGTTTACACTTATTTACAAAGGAAATTTTAAAGTTTTCTTAAATTAAAAAAATAAAAATACAACCTAAACCTTAAATCAAAACTAAATCGATAACTATATTAAAATATTTAGTAAAAAAAAAATACATATATAGCGAAAAAAAACCCTAAAGAATGGAAATCATGCGCGCACACAGACATACAATTCTATATAGGCAGGTTTATGTATGTATGTATGTCATTTCCAAGTAACGTATGATCGTGTGTGCAGCACAGCTTATCGCTATGAAAAAAACAAAAAGTTATGAATATAAAAATCGAGTGAACTTTGCTTAGAGGAGGGATAAAGAGATTTGGAGACGTATTAGAGACTTTTCCACCGAGCCTTGAATGGCAGTTCAATAGGGCTGGCGCTAATTTCTGTGAAATTGTTGTATCAAAATCACTTTCAGAACGGAGTTAATGCAATTTAGTTCACCTAACAGAAAATGGTATGTCAACAGTGAGAGCCGTTTTATAAATGTTAAACATTTTTACAATATAACTTCAGCGGTAGTCAGAGCCGCAATTATGCAAACAAGAGAGAAATCGTTATTAAAGTTGTTTGAGAAAGAGTTATTCTGTAGAAAATTACTTGTTTCCTTTAGTTTTAGCAGAAGTACTTATGTGCATATATATTTTTTGTAATATTCGGAGATAGTTCTCTTTACTCTCAGTTTTCTGTTACATACAGCTCTGTTAAGAGTAAGCCAGCGCTGCAATTAAAAATCCACGCAAGATAGAAATATGAATGCGCCCATCAGAGAGTGCATATTGTCACATTGGTGCAGTTGCATAAGCGAGATGTGAAAATGTGAACAAGAATGCAAGCAGAAGTCGAAATTACACAAATAGCTCACGAATAAATTACACAAGTGAGCCATCAAACACACACCGATGCTGCCAAATTCGCTGAGAGCAAAGTAGCGGCACCAAGATCGGCTCCTCCTTATTACTCTCTCCATCGCGTTAAAAATCAACTCTTTGCGTTAATTCTATAGCGGTGGAAACACTTATTAAAACAACAACTAACAGAACTCTTTGTTTTAGTGGAAATATAAACAGGCTTTGGGGATATGCTTGGTTTATTTTAGTGCTAAGTCTCATTTAAAGTCGGAGCGCGTGAATTGAAAATCATAGGTATTTATATCTTTCGATAGTAGATATTTTCCCTAGATATTTTGTTTATGGAAATTTCATACCCTTCTGTAAGCAGATGAAGTTGAGCGTTGTGGAAAATAAAAAATATATACTAAATATGAATTAATGCTAAAATTAGGACAAGACACCTTAAACATTTGTTTTTGCTTTTCTTATTCTTTTTCTTTTGTTTTTGTTTTTGCTTTTATATGTATAGTATACTCTCTACTACTAAAACTCAGCTAAAACTTGTTGGGACATTTCTCGAACACGCCCACATACATACATACTTTGGATAAGGTCTTATGCACTGTATCTGCTAACCATTTACAGGTAGGCTTTCATTAAGCCAATGCTTCTTCTTTACATTTCTGATTTCTGTACAGTTTCTAGAATCGTAAGTTAAAATAAAATAAAATGCAAATAAAAAAAAATTAAGAAAAATTAAATTAATTTGTTGTCCCTGCGGCAAAGCATATTTATTATCCCCGCTTCGCTCGTAGCACCAACAGCGTCAGTATCAGGAAACCAAAGATCCACGCCAACGTACTCAGGAAGCCAGAGTACACAGCTTTTTCCGTGATTGCCCAACCGCGCGTCAATATCGAGCGCAGCGAAGTGGTAGCGAGTGTCAGGGGCAGGCAAAGCGAAATGTATCTGCAAACAAAGCGAAGAGAAAGAGAGAGAGATATTAGCATTAGCTGTTTATATTTGTATGTATTTTCTTTCGCTTACCGCAGCACGATGGGCATGCCCTCAATGGGCCAAATCACACCAGATAACAGTAGCGTAGGATAGAATGAGCCCAACGCCAGTTGTATGGCGTTACGTTCCAACTCACAGACGGATGAGATGAGGAAGCCGAAACACATGCCACAAAGACCCTGCAAGAGAGTCAAGACGACAACCCAGAGGAGATCGCCATTATTTGTAACACCGAAAACGACCAGCATGAAGATGAGTACAAGTGTTGTTTGGCCGCACATAACCACAAATTGGGTGATGACGTGCGAGAAGAGAATTTCACCGGGTGTAACGCCAGCAACCCAAGAGCGATCGAGTAGGCCCTGAAATGGAGAGATAGAAGAATTATTTTATGGGTGTGTATGTAGGTATATAAACAAATTTAATTGTAGAGGGATCCGAATTAAAGTATATTTTCGAATCATAGATTGTTTTAACTTTGGCAACACTTTCCTGCACTCCACTATCAGTCAGTCAGTTAGTTGAAAGTTGGGAAGGTACTGCAAATTTATTTCCAAAGTTAATGCTGCCTTGGCCAAATTTTGTATTTAAAGCAAATATCTTTTGGAAATGAAGAACTGAAGCGGCTACAATACCTAATTTCGTAGCAGAAAATTCTAACGGACGAAAGAATAGAGCAGGTTGCGCATATCGCGGTATCGCTGCTCAGCTTTCAGTGAATTTGACACCATTAGCTTAGAGTGCGGAACGTTACATTGGTGCAGTTGCAAGAGAGAGAGATGTGATAATGTGAACGAGAATGCAAGGAGAAGAAGGAGGAATTACACAAACAGTTCACGAATAAATTGCACAAGTGAGAGCGACTCTGCCAAATTCGCTGAGAGCAAAGTAGTAGTCCGGGACCCCTGGGTCGATTTTGGGCTGCGTTTTTATACCGTTAAATTCTTCACTATACTGGTGATTTAGCTTTCATGAATAACGAATGTGAACGTCAGCTGGCGCACCCGCTGTGGCTGTGATAGTGGGAGGGTACGAAACGTGTCGAAAAAAATGTTTACCAACTCATTTTATACCGGCTAAAATTTTTTTCATGTATTGTTGACATTTAGTAGAATAAGAATAAAATAGTCAAAAATAAATGAAAATGGAAAAATAATCGTCAGCTGATTGTATGTTGGGGGAAAAGACGTCAGTCGTAGCATTGAAAATTTCGCGCGCCGCCGAGATGTATCAACGCAATGATACATTCTTGCTTCGGCTGACGGTCTTCCCACCGCTGTAAACGCAGCTGACCATCATTATTATATTTTCATATGTGTCCAAAATTATGTAAAAAAATTTTAATCGGCAAAAAGTAGTTTTACTTTTTAATTTATTGTATTTTACTAGTTCGCCTGTTCAGCTGACGTATTTCCCCCCCTCTACGGCGCAGCTGACTATTTTTTTGTATTCTACTAAATGTCAACAATACACAAAAAAAATTCCAGCCGGTATTCCATGTACGTACCCACCGCTACTGGACCAGGTGACGGTTGGGTTCGTCATCCATTGGATGCCGTCTGTCTTCAGTATTAAAATCAGTCGGCATGAAATGATGAGGTCAAAATGACCCCTGGCTCCCGGACTATAGCGGATTCACGGTCGGCGCCACTCTCCATTAAGTTAAAATCAATAACTGTGTAGCTGTAACGGTTTGATATATCAACAACTAACTTGCATTTTTGCTTACAAAAGTTCGCTATTTTGAGCGAGTTCTCTCTCACATCTCAACTAAAATTACGTGAGAGCAAAACTACACTCAAAAAACCACTTCAATCGATGTAATCTTGTATTCTATCGTAATTCGCTCCGGTCTGATGAAAATTTCGTCTCTCGATGTGGAAGTGAGAGAAAGTCGAATTATATTCACCGCACCGAAAACAATAATGATAGAATACAAAATTGCGTTCGTCAGAGAGGAGTGACGTCGCACTGGTGCAATTGTCTGAGAGGAATGTGACAATGAGAACAAGAATGCAAGAAGAAGAAGAAATTACACAAACAGCTCACGAATAAATTTCACAAGAGTGACATCGCACACACAAAAATTCTGTTAAATTCACTGAGTGTGGAAAAAAGGTACGAGTTGAGTACCACCTTTGTATTCTGCACATCGTGACCCGGAGACCTAGTCGTCGAGAGATATTTTCAACCCTTCACAGAGCAATTTGGCGTACTTTATTGTTCTGGGGATTATCGAGAAGCCAATACATCCTCAGAGAGTGACGGTTTAGGACGGACTATGAAAATCCTGGAATCATGAATTGGGCGAAATCACAAATGAACCAGCCAATTCGGATAAAGATAAATGCTTAAGAGCCCGCAGTATGAAATGGGAGCAGCTTAAGTCTTTGTTTTCTCGAAACTACTGCTAAAGACGGCATTTCGACAGATGGAGGGCGTTAAAAATCAGCGATTGACAATTTTAGTGGGTTTCAATTGAGCTCAAAGTTTAACATCTTTGGTTTCCGCAGAATGCCGTCCATGTCACACAACAAACAAACAATTGATCTTTTGAGCGCTATGTTTGGCAATCGAGATTTCAAGGGAGTAAAAGGAGTAAAATGTAATATTAAATTAAATCTTAAAAAACGATATAAAATACATAATATTAGGCCACCATTGGAACCTGTTTTACAACCTTCGGCTGGGCACCTGGGTCTGGCATTTTTTCGTCCTGTTCGAGGATTCTTTTTAAAAGGTTATATCCATAAATCAGTAGAAATTTAAATTTTAGGAAGCTACCTCAGAACTCAGGAAGCTCAAGTCGTTAGCTATAATAGAAATTTATTAATAATATTATAAACTTTTCTTGCTAAGAATCCTCCAGCAGTTCTCCGTTGGATTTAGGTCTGTACTAACTGCAGGCCAATTTAGCACAGAAATATTTTCCGACGCGGAAAACTTCTTTGTATGCTTAGCGCTGTGGTTTGGGTCATTGTCCAGTTGGTAAGTCCAAGACTCACCGTGTAAATCTTGGCAAAATTTAATAAAACATTATGCAAGGCCTTGACGTAATTTTCTGCGTTCATCATCATGTCAAGAGACGCCATTAATAAAAATGGAACGATACCCGCTTAAACAACGCATTGAAATTATTAAAATTCACTATAAAAATGGTGAAAATTTGGCAGAGACGGTTCGTAAAACTCGCACATTTTTGGGTCACTGTGAAGCACCTTGTCGGACTGCAATACAGAAATTGGCGAACAAATTCGAGCTGTTGGGACAAGTTAGTGATGTGAAGAATAAAAGCCGTGCACGTCGCTCAAGAACAGCCGAAAATATTGCTGTTGTAGCCGAAAGTGTTGAAGAAAGCCCCGCTTTGTCCATTCCTCGTCGTTCTTTGGACGTTAGGCATTCCACAAACGTCATTACACCGCATTTTGCATAAAGACTTGGGTCTTTAAAGACTTGGGTCTTTAGGCTTATAAAGTCCAGTTAACATAAGAACTTCAGCCGGCCGATCATCAACAACGTAATGTCTTTGGTGATTAGGTCGATATGGAAAAGATCCGCAATTCCATCGAAAAATCATCTTGAGTGATGAGGCCCATTTCCACCTCGGTGGCTTTGTCAACAAGCAAAATTGTCGAATCTGGGGCTCAGAAAATCCAAGAGTTATTGTTTATACGCCTCTCTATCCTCAACGTGCGACTGTTTGGTGCGGTTTATGGTCCAGCGGAGTCATTGGACCTTACTTTTTCGAAAATGAAGCTGGAGCAACAGTTACGGTGAATGGATTGCGCTATCGAGAGATGATTAACGATTTTTTATGGCCAGAATTGGTATTGATCTGGACAACGTTTATTTTTAACAAGACGGTGCACGTGCCACGCAAGCAACGAAACCATTGATAATAACACCTCTTATTGGAAAACCCCTTACAATATGAGAATATTATGCAGCTATTTTAGGAGACAAATTATGAAGTTGGTTTGCCCCATACAGATATTTCGCTTAGATACCAACCAATGTAGCCACATGCATACAAGTACTATATAATCGTTTTTTTACAGAAAGAGTGGCAACATTTACTCTTTCCAATAAAGCATATTGAACCACCCTATACGTAGGTGTATTTATTATATTTGAGATATGGCATTCATACCTAACAATTACCGAATAAAAGTTTACTAAAGATACTTAACTCATTCACTGGCCAACAGAATCAAATGTATACTTCCATCGGGAAATTCAGAAATTTACTGTCATTTTTATGAATTAAAATTTGCGTCAATAGTAATTGAAATAAATAAATTTTTATTGCAGTTTCCTGATCGCAAATACTGCACAACCCATTTTGGTAATACTCACCTCAGTGCGTTCGATGATTAAAGCGGATGACGTCAATGCCACAGCCAAGAAGAAAACAATTCTAAAGAAGAAATATGAATAAGGAAAATAAGAAATAAAAATAAGAAATAAAAATAAAAAATAGAATTAAAAATAAGAAAAAAAAATTTAAATAGAAAAATTAAAAAACTTCATTCTCCATTCATTAGCGCAATTTAACAATAAATTTATATGTATTTGTTAGCACCAAAAAATATAGAAGTACTTTTCACTTCCATACCAGAAGTCTCGCTGCCATTACTTACGTCAATATCACACCTGGAGCGACGAAATCTGTGAATGATGGATTCATTGTGCCGTAAATGGGTTCTCTAAATTGAATTGGCACATCGCCGAGTTTGGGATTATTGCCGCATTGATCCAACAATGACATGGCAAAGTCGCGGTAGGCCAGTTGTATGTCACGATTCAGCATAATACCGATTTGCTGATTGGACATATCCAGCCAAACTTTAATTTCCGATTGTTCAATAGTCTCATCATCAGCATCACGTCCTTAAAAAATGCGCAAAACGAATAAAAAAAAATTAATAGAAATTCATGTGAGGAAAATAAGTTTCCGGTCATTACCCAATGCCACACGTGCTACAAATGCGTCTGTGAAGTTCTCCGTTATGTAGAGCACACCCCAAGCTCTGCCCTGCCGCACCTCATTTTTAGCAACCTCCAGATCGGTGTAGTACGTCTTATCCATAGTGTCATTCAGATGGCTCAAATAGCGGCAACCGAGATTCGTGAAATGGCAAGAATCCTCCCAATAGCAGATATTCTAAGATACGGAAAGGCATGGAAAAGTGTTTAAGAAAATTAAAAAAAATATAAAAATTATGTGCGTAGTAGTTGTGCGTTAAATTTGCACTCACTGTATTGTTCATTTCACTGTTGACGATCGCCAAATTCAAACCGGTCGGGTCACGTCCAATTGCCAAACAGAAGAGTATCACCTGCATTACGGGCAGCGCGAAAATGAACAGCATCACACCGACGTTACGCCACATGCGTAGGAAGTTTTTGGTCAACAATGCCTTCATTTTGCCTTTAGTTGTGACCTACCGAGAGAGTATGGGAAGTTTACGATTGAAAGGCTTATTTTTGGTCGAATGTTTAGTGGTTTATTGAGACGATTCGGATCGTTTGAGTATTACGCACCTTGCACAAATTCGCACAGCAATCTTGGCAGCTTTCTTCATCTTTGGGACTATTGCGTTTCATGGGTGGCGGATCGTAGGGCTCCTGGTTCAACTGTGTGTGCAAAAATAGTGGTTGTGTTTTTGTGTTTTTCGTAATATTTCATAGAAAAGGAAATGAGATGAGTTAATTGTTTGTCATTGCTATGGAATTTGTTATATTAAAACCACTGCTCTATTACAAAAAAAAAAAAAAAAAACATTCTACACATTTTTTTAAACGCCGGTCCAGTAGGGGGAAATCAAAATGAGACTACTCATACTCATTCAAAGTCATCCTCACACTTTTCTGTATTTTCTTATAAAAATTATGATCTTTCGATGAGCTCCAACAAGTAACGGGATTTTCAGTAGTAGTGTACTATCTTGCAACTCTTATATTGGTAATTTTAGGCTGACGTCACTCTTTCAGGAGCGGTTTCCGGAAAAAGTTTGAAAAGCATTTAGAGAACTTTTCAGCCGTCACGAATGTGAATGTGAATCCAGAGTTGGGCATTTTGCAGTATCACTAAAAAGATATCTACTAAAAAATTTGTGGTAATTAAAACAAGCGTTTCATTAACCCTAAATCTTCAGTTTTTCAGTGTTTTAACCATCCGCATTAATTATTTAATGCACTATGCCCAACCCTGTGTGAATCCTTCAAATTTACTGTGCAAATTAAAAATCAGTTTGACCAACTTATAGAACTCGTGATGAATTTGGATCAGCTGCGACACTCTGCGTTTAATCTCTGAGGCAAGGCCACAAGTTGAGCTACTAACGAAATAAAGACATAAAAGTTTTAAAAGATACCGAAAACTGAGTTCATCGGTAGCAGGAGAGTCCAAGTGGCAGAGAATCACCGATGACAGATTACAGAAGGAAGCGCATTCCGCTATAGAACGGAAGAATGATAGAATACAAGGTTTGTCCATCCGAAACAAAATTGTGAGAGCAACTTTGGCAGCCGCTATGGTCGAATGATTGGGGCGTGACTACCATTTGGAGGTGCGTAGGTTCGAATCTCCGTACATGAAATACTAAAATGATAGAAAAGGTTTTTTCTAATAGCAGTCGCTCCGCGGCAGGCAATAACGAATCGCCGAGTGCATTTTTACCATGAGAAAGCTCCTCATAAAAAAATATCTGCTGTTCGGAGTCGATTTGAAACTGTAGGTTTCTCCATTTGTGGAGCAATATCAAGACGCACGCCACAAATGGGAAGAGCTCGGCTAAAATACCCAAAAAGAGTGTAAGCGCCAATTATAAAGGGGTTTTCAATAAGAGGTGTTATTTTGATATTCAAAGAAATATGATTTTTTTTAATATAAATGAACGGATGTTTATTTCATTATAAAGAAGAAGGTATGCGGTTAATAGTGGAAAATAACATGAGGCAAATGACCACCACGGCCACGCTTACAGGACAATATGCTTTTCATGAAATTTTCCATAACCGAATTGCAAAGTGGCTGCCCTAAGTCGACGATAACCTCACGAATTCCATTTTTGAGGTCTTGAATCGACCATGGGCTGTTGGCGTAGACCTTTTCTTTCACGTGGCCCCAAAGAAAAAAGTCACAAGGTGTTAAATCACAAGATTTCGGTAGCCAATTGTGATCACCTCTTCGAGAGATAACACGGTCCGGAAACTTTTCCCGTAAAAGATCAATGGTTTCGTTGCTTGTGTGGCACGTAGCGCCGTCTTGTTGAAAATAAACGTTGTCTAGATCAATACCATCCAATTCCGGCCATAAAAAATCGTTAATCATCTCTCGATAGCCTTTTATATATTTAAATAACACCTGTTATTGGAAAACCCTTTATATATATTTGGTAAGGTTTTGGTAAGCCATCATGTATTGTTTAACGCCAGAACAACCTTTCTAAATTACAGAAATTTACTTAGTAAATCTGTTTGCGAAGTTTATAGAGCGAAGAAGGCGCCGAAATGTCGTGCCTATAAAATACAGCTCGTGCAAGAATTGAACCCATGAAATGGCCTACGAGATCATAATAAAAGAAAATCTATCCAAAAATATTTCTGTTTTCTATTATCATTTCAAGCTCTTATTTCGCCCTTATTGCCCTTATTTTAGCCCTTTTATCTGGCTGGAACGTAGCAATTGAATAAACCAAAAGAGAACTCTTTTGCAGGGGAAATTTGCCAGCAAATCAGCTGGTTGTGTCAAATTCACTGAGAACAGGACAATGGTTCGCGGGTGTCACCACCTTTTGTATTCTCTCCATCGTGGCTTTAATTATCTTCATTTCTTCAGCTGAAAGGCAAGATACGCTTATTTTCATTTATTTAATAGCTGTGAACTTTGCTTTTCCGCAACCCTAACGGGAGAGTCTTGCACTTAGTACAAAAGGTAATAGGCAGGCAACATGACTCATAAGTTCCATAAGTCGGCTTAGAATTAGGAAAAATTTGATACTCCGAAATAGCGGCGAAGTAGATTTTGCTGTATTTTTGAGGGGGACTAAAAGGCGCTGATCGACTTTTAGCTCCTATTGACATATCAAATATTCAATTCGAATATTTATTGTCAATAAGAGGCTAGATTGAATGCTCAATTTACAAAATCTACTTAGTACTGTTTGTGAAACAAACATAAAAAGTTTTTCAAAATTTTTGAAAAGAAGCAATATTTCTATGAAATATGACAAACCAGTGCCACTAATATGTTTCTGTGTAATAAACATTTGTTTATTTAACGATAAGATAAACAGGGATTAGCCGAAGGAATTCCGCTGCTAGTGCTAGCAATTAAAGTTAAGATTCGTAACAACAAAGCGACTATTACCTCTTCAAGCATTTGCTAAATTTTTTGAAGGTGTAAAAACGCTCACGAGAGAGTCTTTCAAAAATCAGTTAATGGAGTATTTTTTTCCTTATACGGTTGAGTATTTCATCAATCACGGAAATATGAAATCGGCTTTAAATTGAACAAAAGTTAGAGAGCAAAGTGGCGCATATTTGATGCATGTAAAGCCTATACATCCTCCACTGCGTTGGAAAGATCAGGTGGAGAAGGACTTGGCTTCACTTGGCGTTTCCAACTGCTTAGCACGAGAAAGATACGACTGGCGCGCTTTGTTAAACTTGGGCTTTGTCAAAATCGCGCAAGTGCTTATCGCGCCAATCAAGAAGAAGAAATCTTATAAATACTTCCTCCTTCCGTATTAATTTCTAGGTAGACCTAATTTAGGGGAAATATGCGCCTCAGGCACGGTGAAAAGAATTCAGAAGATGTGGCCAAGATCGGACCGTTAACCAGCTATTAGCGATTTTGATAGAACCAGCGGATTGGCTGACGTCACCAGGGCCGTAGCATCGTTTTGTATCCCAAAAAACTGGGATCGTGTTGATTATAACGAAAAAAATCAACACAGCCTTCGTTCATGTTGTTTCGTTGCTATCTGAACAACGACTGTTTGGGTGACTGAGTGAATACGTGTGAAATGAACGGGCAGAAATCGGCTGCCGAATCTCTCAAGTGACGTGACAGCCCAGGGCGAATTGAGTACCATAGGTTGGTTGGTTGCTTGTATTGCTTTCGCCTACTCTTTCCCTTCACAAACAAGTAATTCCCCTTCCTTTTGTTTGTTTATTCATGGGCTCTGACGACACAGCGAATTCGAAAGGCGCAACCATGTATTCTATCATGCTTGGTGGCAGCCGAAGTTCCCCTCACAATTTTCTTTTTCACCAGAGTTAGAGAGCAAACCTCGTACATCTATCATCCCTGGTGTGAAATGAGCGAGCAGAATTCGGCTGCCACTTCCCCAATTTTTTTTTTATCACAGTAGATTGGCCTAACCTGCTTACCTATCTTGCTTGCGCCACAACTAACCAGAGAAGTAACCTCCACTTATTATACATCGTAGGTATTTTTGTGGCGTACTTGACTTTGTCGACTCTGAAGACTTTTTGGCAAATTAGTTCTTATTTAAGCCAACTAAAAATTCATTATACAATTTAATGTCTGGAAAGGAGTTTTTTTCTTTTTAAAAAATATTTAAGTTTGTCCAGTAGCTTCTAATTTAGGTCTCGCTTATTTTTCCCCTCACAATTTTTTCAAAGTTCTTACATTAAATACATACTTACGATAATAATTATAAACATTTGCAGTTATTCATAATGAGAAAGATGAAAAAATTAAATTTATTGGATTAAAACAAACCGTAAAGACCGATCCATTTGTTTCGGTAATCAGCACTTCTTTGCTTTGATGGAAATTCAGTCCGACGACGCCACCTTCTTGACTTGAGCTGGGCTTATCCATTTTACTGCCGAATGCCATGGCATGTAATGAAATATTATTACTGTTAGTCAAAATTTGAACGCGATCATTATTCATAAGCAACAACAACAACCACCATAGGATGGAATTCATTTCAAACCGCATGAACAAAATGATCACCAACCAGTACCAGTACGTGAAGGCCGAGCGATGAGTCACAAAATACGAATACGAATACGAGTGCGAGTACGAATACGAGTACGAATACGAGTACGAATACGAGTACGAGTACGAGTACATGTGTATGTGGTGTACGCAGGCACGCAGTGTTGTGTGAACCAATTAGATTAACGCATTGAGGAGCACAACAACAGCGAGGATTGCGAATGGCACGAATGCAGGGTGAGTTGTAAATATGCATAAAATATGTGAAAAAATAAGGAAAATAAAAATATAAAAAAATCGTAGAAATGTATTAATATTCGATGTTTTTATGATGATTAGCAACAACAACTACAAACACACGCAAATACAAAATACTATTTATATGTAATATATGAAATGAGGTACATAGTACAAAGATATAAACAAACTTATCGGCACGCCGAAATGCAAAAACCGTTACTAATAAAAAATTTTTAATTCACATTTTTATTGCTTATGATGCATTTCATCAAATTATAATATTAGAAAAAGTTTTACATTTTTTAAGTGAAGCTTCTTAGGCATCGATGGACGAGCGAGAATGGAGAGTAAAATTTCAAGGCCATGCAACGTTTTGGGCGTTTTCGTTCCGCGAGAGAGAAAAAAGATATAACGTAGGAGAAAAGGAGAGAGAGAGCTATACCTTATATGTATCTTAGATACACTTTAGGCTATTTTTCTTGAGTTTTCCCTTGTGGTTGCTAATTTCTAGTGAGATATAACACTGCCTACTTTTTTGCGCTTGTTTGTTGGTACAAACTTGTAGGAAATATATTTTTGGTGCCTACTTTTTGGCGTTATATTTCCTTGGTGCCTACTGTTTGGTGGGGTTTTTGGTCCCAATTTTTTGGGCGTTTTTTTGGTGCCTACTTTTTGACGTTTATTTCCCTTTCCTGGCTAGTGCTTGTGCGTATTATAAAGTGCTATCCATTCCGGCGTCGGATTTATTGGTATTGCCTTGCGGTAATTTGTGCCGTTGCTGCGGTCCTGGAATCGTTGCGTTTGTGCGGTGCTGTACGCTTGGAGTAGTGCGCGTTGGTGCCATGTTTTGTGTCCGGCATTTACTTACACCGGTCGACCCTCCCCCGTTTTTGTAAGTTTTGTCTATTTGTATTCTCTGCAAATGTTGTGAATTTATTTAGATATATATTCTATTTCTCTCTCTCGCTCTCTCGGGCCTTTGTGTCTTTCTTTGTCTGCCTTGAAAGTTTCACTTCTGTTATGTGTACTACGCTACATGTATTTCTTGTTTAGGAGGTAATTCGACCCTAGTAGTTTGCAAAAAATTACCAAGCATGGTTTGCCCTTATAAATATTCTTCATTTTATAATGTTTTTCAATTCTCCTATTTTTTTTTTGTTTTTTATTTTATTTTTTTTGTTTTTTTTTAGTTTTTTGCTTAATGATTCTTATTTATTTCCTTTCTTATAAACAAACTTTTTTGTTAGTTACGGCTGTTTGCATTTCAGGCGACGGCGAGTATATAATTTTTCCTTTTTTTGTTGTTTTTGTTTAAATATGATATTTTCTTACTAATTTGGGGCTTTAACTTCATGCGTATGTGTGTGTGTCTGTTTAGTGTTGACTTATGTTTTTCTCTCTCAATATTTTTAATGGCAAGTTTCATGCAAAGTTGCGTTTATCAATAATATTTCTCTTTTTTCTTTAAATAATAATTATGATAAATTCACCACGAGTTCAATACACTAAACTCACCTAAAATTCACATTCGAGATTTCTCCTTTTTGGCTTTGCATGCGCGACAACTTCAGGAAAACCTCTTCCAGACTAATACATTTGTACATTGACAGCAAAACGCTGGGTGACTCCTCAGCCAACAAATGACCGGAGCGCATAAGGCCAATCTGAAATTCGATCAAAACAATGCAAACATATAATTCACTACCCAACTGAACACCCTTCAGCATCACTCATACGCACCGTGTGTGCTTGACGCGCCTCCTCAATGTAATGTGTCGTTATAATTACTGTCTTTTGTCCAGCCTTTGTGATATGCACCAAGTGATTCCAGATACTCTGTCGCAATAGAGGGTCCACGCCCACTGTTGGCTCGTCCAAAATCAGCAATTCCGGATCGTGCATAAGTGCCACAGCAAAGGAGACACGTCGCTGTTGGCCACCACTCAAGTTCTTCACCAAACGCTTCTCAGATGGCAGATCGAGGAAATTCAATAAGAATTGCAGACGCTCCATGATCTCTTTGGTGCCCATGCCGAATATCCAACCGAAGTACATCATTGTCTCGCGTATCGAGAATTCACCGTACAAGGCGATCTCCTGTGGCATGTAGCCGACACGTTTGCCGGGTACGCCGGAGCCACGTGTACCTGGTTTGCCGCCGAGCACGAAAATCTCGCCCGAGTCCATACGCCGTCGTCCCACAATGCATGAGAGTAATGTGGTTTTTCCACAACCAGAGGCGCCTAGGAGGCCGTAGCTGAAAAGAAAGAGAGAGAAAGACATGTAAATAGTTGTTGTGGATTGTTTGAGAAAGTGTGGGAGACTGAAAGCTACATCTAAACTCTATTCAAAACAGTTTTTATATTTTTTTATTGTAATTTTAGTATTGCCAGTAGAACATTAAGACACTTTTAGCCTTTTTCTTTGAAACCATGTAAAACAAGTTGTGAACTAAATGATCGTTCCCGATATTTTTTGCAAGATTTGAATTGCCACCCAAAATGTGGTCGCTTTGCATAGTTTAATTTTCACCTTTTGATCCTAAAAGGAATTTTGAGGCTTCCTCTAAATGTTGCTGCTCTCTCCTAAATGTTGGTGCTTAACTTCGTATTTTCTTGATAACTTGCCTAACCTGTGAATGGCAAAAAATCACTTGTGCGCCTTGTGGCACTTGCATTTCAAAAGTAATGCACCCATGAATTTACACTTGATTTGTATTACTAGGAATCATGCCGGAGTGCTCTGAGATCTGCCTGTGCTAAGTTCATTGACAAAGTAAGGCGCAGCGTAAGTACTGGTACTGCAGAAGGAGCCAATGATTTCATCTGTGATTCAATGCTTTTGCGTACGGCCCAAAACTTGGGAGTGTAAATAGAAATATTGCTGCTGATAACATAAAAGGTGCGGCTATTAAATAATGAGGCTGACATGAGCCATAGCAGAAGTACACATGCGCGAAGAGCCAGCAACCGACAGCTGCTTAGCGTCAAACATTCGCTTTCGAATGCAGTACCTCTTTTTTTGTCGGGAAAACTAGCAAGTACAGCACTCAGACACAATTAAGTCCATTGTACCGCACTCGTGTTCCCTTTTTAATTTTTTCCCAGCTCTACCTTACAGGAACAAGGTTTTTCAATGCCGACTCGCAGGATTTTCCACTTTGATAGGCATGATGAAATGGCGACAGAGGGTGAGCCCTCAGCGAACTCTGATGCACGCCCAATTCCATCAGCTATTCGAGACTTTTTAACATGCAATAAGTCATGCTGATGGGTCTAATGCTTTTGGGGCTGGTGTAGTCACCTCTTCCAACCTTAGGGATGAAGGCAACCCTCACCATTCTCCAAGAGCGTGGTATATAGGCTAGTGCCAGGCATGCAGAGAACAGCATGACAGGATATATGCCATCTCGTCTAGGCGACTTGTAGCCGCCAAAAGATTTGATGGCAAATCGAATGGCGGCCTCCTTCACCACAGATCTGGCACCATACCAGTCATGCCGAGAAGGTGTAGCAGCTCTGATAACCGCCTCTATCAATAAAGGCTGGTGCCGGCCGACGTTTATCTGATTACCGGTAAAGTGAGATTTCATCAGCAAGCTGAGTGGCTCACTTTGCCTCTCCGTGAAGGTGCCATCATATTTCCTAAGTGACCCCAGCTTTCCAGTTGGGCCCCTTTTCAGGATCCTAACCAATTTCACCGTGTCACTCAGTGATTCAATACCGCTGCAGAACTCCCTTTAGGAAGCTCTTTTCGATTCCCGAATAAACCTCTTGTAGTTTTTCTGAACATTACGTTATCGCTCCCAATCCTTAGCAAGGTTAGTCTTGAGGGCCCTGTTTAGAAGTTTTCTCGACTCACGCCTTAACGTCTAAAGCTCTCGATTCCACCAAAGAACGGGAGTTCGGTCAGGGAGAGGTCGAATTGGACAGGCTGACTCAAAACATTCAGTGAAGGTAGCGTTGAGTTTCTCAACAGCCGCCTCAATGCCCTGTTCTTTCCGAAGTCTTGTTGGCCTCACGTCAAGTCCCCACAGCGCCCCCCTAAACTTCTGCCAGTCTGTTTTTCTAGGGTTCCTAGAGGGCAATGGCATTTGTGCTTCCTTGCCACACTGAAACTCAATGTACCTGTGGTCTGACCACGAGTCTTCGGCAAGCACTCTCCAGTTCTTGAATGAGCACCCCAGTTTTGAGTTTGAAAGGGGAGATCAATCACCTTCTGCCTTCCAGCAGTTACGAACGTAGGCTGTGTGCCCTTGGTGTATATGCCTAGGCAGGAGGAACCGATAAAGTAGTACCTCTCACTTTTCGCTTCATATTCTTCGGTCGCATTGGAGTTGGTTTTTTTTGGTTGTTTCTATATTTCGCCAATAAATTATGTGTGGTGTGAAAATAGAACGGCAATTTTTTCTAATAATATAAGAAAAAATCAAAGATTATCTACCAAGGCAATGCGCGGGATCTTTTCGCATTGTTCGCAAAGAGGTTGCGCAGCTGGTGCAACATCTTCAAGTAAGACCATTTGCCTTTTTCGCTAGATTTTGCATTATGTGACTTCTCCCTGCTTCTTAAGGAGAAATCTACATTAGAAGGAACAAGATTTGAGTCCATATTAAATGTGTGAAAGAGAATGTGGGACGCGTTCTGAAACATCTATTAAAAGAATGCTGGAAAGAACGCTTTATGTGAGCGTAGAATATTATGAAATTTTAATAGCTGTCTTTTTAAGAGGTAAGTGCAAGAAAACTAGTGCCACCTATGTACGCTAGGCCGGGTCTTTTCGGCCATGTATGAAAAGTGTACAGGTATGACAGGCTACCGTAGGAGTATCTCTTGAATACAAGAGCCGACTAAATGTGGTCGGGTGCTTGAGCTTAAAAAGCATTTTAAGGTTTAGAAAGCAAAGCTAGCCCATCCTAGGAGCTTACCATATAAGTCACGAGTCACATACGACATGACCTTCGAACTTTGAGCTCTATAAAGGGACTGTTATTGAGATTAAGTGGATCCATTCACAAATGATTGTAGATTTCTAAAACTTTCACTTTCGAAACGCATTAGTCCTGCATAATTACATTTCAGTTATTTTTCAAAAGTTGTTGTTGTACATAAAAAACAGCTGCGTATTTTTATATATTTTTCATATAATTGTCTAATCGTTTCATGTTTTTTACCAAGAAACGCATAAATGTTTGTTAATCATAAACAGCATAATTTTATGCACTTACAACAACATTGAAAGTAAAGTGAAGTTATGAAAAAATATTTTTTATGAAGCAAAAATATAAAATTAAATGAAACTGTTTAATCAGTCTTTGAAGTCGCTGAAATATTAAAGAAATATAAGGTCTTAACAAGCAATAAAAAGTAACACGAATTTTAATAAAAAAAAAATATATATATACATACATACATATATGTACGTATGTACTGGCGAATAGAGTCAATGCTAAGCGACACAGTTCAAGTTGAAATTCGGTTCAAGATAACAAGAAACCTCAAAGTAAGACAACTGCATTGCCCCACTAAACGTTTCGACCTGCCGCCAAGCACAGTTAAGCCACACAGATCGACGTAGGTACATATACGAAAATCTATGAAGAGGCAACAAGACGTAAACAAACCAACAAAGAACGCTGACTGAAGGCAAGCTGACACCGACAGCGCACACCTTGAATTTTGCATAGCTACCTACATGCATTCACACATACATATGTACGTATATGTTCAACACATGCATTTAATAATATAATATATAATCATCTAAATGTATACATATGCATATATGTACACACACACACACAATATAACCACAGTTTATAAGATTTAACAAAACCAAGTCAAATTCAAACATTTACCACCGAAAAAATTAACTAGCAAAGCAATAATTGGCTACTCGTATAAACTTGAGCTTATTTTTGGCCACGGCACGTAATATTTATTATTTATTATAAACAATTGCAAGCGAGTTTCCAGCTGATAAATGAGCGTTTAAGTGAAACGTTAATATACTCTGGTATTTAAGAGAAACTGCTACTGCCTGAAGTGAAGCGCAAAACTACTAAGTAAACATTCTAAATAATTTATGAATTGGTATTTCAGTCCAACTGGTACGAAAGTAACTAGTTAGTTACTAGTTACAAAGGGACCAGTTAGAGTTGTATGCAAACAAATGTGCTTGTATTACTGTAAATAATTATGCTTCAAACGTTAAGAAAGCGCGTTAAGAGATTTGCACCAATATAAGGGAGTCGTAAGGACAAGTAAAACCTGAAAATCCAACTTACCATTACTACGATAGTGCCTGCAGTGAAGCGCCAAACTACTAAGTAAACATTCTAAACAATTTATGATCTGGTATTTGATGAAAAATTTGAACTGGTACGAAAGTAACTAATTGGTTACTAGTTGTAAAGGGCCCAGTTAGAGTTGTATGCAAACAAATATGCTTGTATTACTGTAAATAGGTATGCTCTAAATGTTAAGAATGCGCGTTATGAGATTTGCACCAATATAATGGAGTTGTAGTAACTAGTGCAGCCTAAAAATGCAATAATTACTGCATTCAAACTAAGTAAGTTTGAATCTGAGAATGATAGATTGTTAACTGGTGTGATGCTGATACATTCTTAAGCCGACAATTGACATTTCGAAAGGTATCAAAGTAAAGAAAAATACAACTGCGTGTACAATAATAGCAGCACGAGATTTTGCATAGTTTTGATGATGTATTTATTTCTTAATTTTTTTTTTATTTTTCTGTGGAAAAATTGTTTATACTACACCATCGCCATATACTATATTTGTATATTAAAGTTTCAAAATTTACAAAAATTTTAAAAATTCAAAACCAATATTCATTTCAAAATAATTTCAACTTTATGGCAGAAAAGATGGAGCCCCATTTCTTCGTGTGCTATTTCGAAAACCCTTTGGCCTCAGTACAACATACGGAGGACTCAGAAAGTCCTTTGGACTCCACGCCATTCAATTTCCAAACTCGTAGCTGTATTTACCGGTCACTGGACGATCGGCACACACGCGGAAAAGCTAGGGACCTTTAAGAGCAGGAGATTGTTGAGCACTTTCACTGTAAGTGTCCGGGTTGGACAGTTAGACAATTAAATTCACTGGGGGCTCCTTTCTTCGACAGCCTGAAGCAGTGTGCCCACCTAAATCCCATCACTCTTCTTCATTACATCAACAGCTTGGGCTGGCTGCAGATATCTGCCTGTTGAAGGTCTCTTAGTGGTATCAAAACGGCGCTTTAGTGCTACTTGAGGAGTGCCAGACTGGCAATTCAATCATTTCACTTACCTACCTACCTACCACGATGGCCTCAACATAGTAAGGAGGTAGCTATTAAAAGCACTGGAAAGGTGGAATATTATACCGCCAGTGAAATTTGACAAACTTTCAGTCGTGGCGCGGGGATGCATATCCAGCAAGGGAATGGGTGATTTGGTGTTTATAGAAGATGCCTGATTAGCCTTCCGCTACCAGTCCTAAATAGTGGGAATGTCCACCTGTTGTTGCTTAAGAACAACGCCTTCGTACTGCCATCTTGAAGCGCCATCTGTGTCTCACATTTTTCTGCCAGAAGGATCACACAGATGGTTGAGGACTTCGCTAAATTTGGTGTGTGTGTGCCATTACCGCGGCTGCCCGCTTCCTCTTGCTGGCGACACTGATGCAACGTGTAACTGTGTCCTTTTCCTTGTTTTTTGCTCGTGTTACCAGCCACAATCCAAGTAATGCGCTGACTTTTGTGCGGGAGTTAGGATGGGAAGGATAAAGTTTTTAGGGGTTGAGGAATGATGTTGTTTTTGTGTTTAGAAACAAGGAAAGTAGGTCAGTTTGGAAAAGTGCGAGGACCGTGCTTTACGTGGTATTCGAACCCAAAACCTACGCTAGACTACCGAGGTCGCCGTGTAATGAACACTACAAGCAAAATTTTAAGTATCTCAATGCAATTTAACCATCCGTTAGACGTCCGGTTTGGTCAGACTTTTTCTGGCCAGACTTTTTTGACTTTGGGCGCGCATTTAGCACATTTCTATTACAGCTAACGACTTGAGCTGCCAGGTAGCTTTCTAAAATTTAATTTTCTATTGATTTATGATTTATTTACATAACCTTTCAAAAAGCATACTCCAACAGGATGAAAAAGGCCACACCCAGATGCCCAACCGAAGATTTTAAAAAAGGTGTCCAACGAAGGGTTAATGTTACTTAAATTGATATGAAGCAAGTTGCACTGGAAATGCCCGTAGTTGTTCAACAATCACACCCACCTTTAAAGCTATACCAAAACGTAATGTAACTACTTGTAAAAATGCCACATAAAGAATGAGATTACAAAAAAATTAAAAAAAAATGGTGGGAGTCCCCCTGCTTGAAAAAAATAGGATTTATTTAGATATGTATAGGTATTTATGCGGTTTCTTTTATAACTGTTTTTTTTTTTTTTTTTTTTGTTTTTTCACCCAACCTGCCCGAGTTAATGGCAATGACTCGCGGTCAGCTGTTGTTTTTGTTGTTGTTGCTGTTACTTCTTGTTTCTTCTAATTATACTTTATGCTACTTTAGTTGTTTTGTTTTTTGTCATTTTCACCACAGCTGTTGAGGGTCAAGCCATTAATAAATGCCTCCATGCACATATGCGTAAGTGTGTGCGTGTGCCGGTCGATTGGCTATTTAGCCCCGCAGCATTGCGACCAACATTCGACACCATTCGCCATTGACTTTTGCCACAGTTGGCGTAGCGGTTTAATCGTTTAATTCTCAGCCAAAAATCTGACTCTACTCACTCACTCGCGCGCTTGCCAGTCAATGAGTTATCTGCTTTGTGTCGCCGCTTTATCTTTGAACTCAACTAAAGGAAGCACTTTTGTACGTGTGTTTGTTAAATTGCTGGCTTTAAATTTTTCTGACTCAACATTCATTGTTTTAGTTAAATTTTAAATCTTGTTTACCCACACCATTAAGCTATTAACGCCTTCAACAATGTGTGTCAATGCTTCGGCTTCTTCTCAACTTTGAACTACAGTGCATTCAACTGTTCATTGTTGTGCTCTAAATGCATGCATTCATATGAATTTTATATTTCTAATATATTAATACACAACTCTATTTATATGCACGCATGTTTTTTGGAGGTACTCGTATACAACTTTTTTGTGCAAAACTAAGCAAAAAAAAAGGTATGAAATGCGAGATATTTTGATTTTATTAGCTTGCGAAATGTGGTAGCATTTATTGTTTATCAATAATTTCTGACATATGACAGTCTCGTCGCCGAGTTTATAAAAACCAATGAGTCAGCAAAACTTTGTAACACTTCAAGCTTTACTAGCCTTAGCTCTGTTATCTCACCTAATGTCATCACTCGTAGTTGGTTTACCATCAATTAAAAGTGGTTTAACATATTTCTTTGTAGGAGTCTTAAAAGTAACTTGTTAAAAGTAGACTTAGAGATGGAAAAATCAAAGTCATAGGCAGAAGAATAAGCATGAAATGAACCTAGTGTTCTCCTAAAAGGAGCATTCATCCTAAACGCAGACTTAGCAATACCCAAAAAAAAGATTTCTTTACAACGGGAAATGCGTGAGGGAACATTAAAATGAATGAATAATTTCATTGAGCAGATACCGATACGGACAATCTATTGAGCCCACACAAATATCAAAGACAAATCAGATTGACAACCGAACACGCCTATACTCTAATAGACTAGACAGACGGTGGCTCTAATCGGGATTAACGGAGTAATTCAGAATCATATCAGGAATTAAGTGCAACTAATGCGTATTGACAACTAAACTTAATTCTCACAATTTAAGCAGATTTGGGGAATTTTCGATGGCAACATTGCCGAAAAATGACGGTTAACCTTCCGTGGACACCTTTTTTAAAACCTTCGGTTGGTCATCTGGGTCTGGTCTTTTTTCACGCTGTTCCTACCTGGAAGCTAAAGTCGATAGCTTTAATAGATATATGTTAAATTCACGTCCAAAGTCGAAAAAGCCAGTCTGGTCAGGATGCCCAACGGAGGATTAATATCTATTGGGAATGAAAAATAGCGAAACTTTTAAAGAGAAGAGCAAGAAAGACTCAAAACAATCATTGCAGCATTAAAGTTCTGAAACAATATTATAATCACAACCGGAATAAGTATTTTATAGCATTTTCGTTTTATTTCTACGTTTAAAAACGCGTTTTTCAAATTTCAAGCAGAAAGAAACAGTCAACCTAGACGGTGAGGTATCAATAGATTTCTCGTTCTCTCTCCGGAGATGTTATGGGTGCAATGCTACTTTCCACTAATACGTTTGAAATTATATTAATTGCTTTGATTTTTCGAAACAGTTTGAGAAATTGCAATTTAAGTTTTTTTTTTTAAATAAATTATTATGTTTTAGTATCAGGGCAGCTAATATTTTTTGCCTGCAGTCCACCTTTCACTGAAAAAAGTATCCAATAAACAAATGAGCTTTTTACTAATCCGCGTAACAACCGTGTGTCAAACTACAATTTTAATACGAATTAACTGAGCCGGTAATCCCAAAATTAAGAAAAAGTTTTTCTAATAGCGGTCGCCCCTCGGCAGGCAATGCGAACCTCCGCGTTTATTTCTGCCATGGAAAAGCTCCTCATAAAAAAAATATCTGTCGTTCGGAGTCGGCTTGAAACTGTAGGTCCCTCCTGTCGTGGAACAACATCAAGGCGCACACCATAAATAAAGGGTGAGTATATATACATACATACATATATATATATATATATAACGACAGCAATAGGACGGAATGGGATCAACGAATTTCGACGAGCGCAAGGCAAAGCGCACAGAAGCTCTCTGAACAGATTCTCACCTTTTAATATAGAATGCATTCAACGGTTTCCAAATAAATACCGTGTTTTCTTACCTGGACCGAACTAGAATCCGGACCGAGTAGAACAGTTTGAGAGTATAGGGATTAGGAAAGGATGCACTATTTCAACGAATAAAGGTCAACATTGCGAACGATTTAGCAACAAAATAATTTTTGTGAGTGGTGAAATTGAGCTTGGGGTCAAAGCAGATAACCAGGCTTTTAGTGTATTAATGGTCTTTGGCGGCGAGTTTTGAGATGTAGTAAGATATTGGAAAATATTGAAAACACTTGTAGAAGAAAGAACTATTATACTATTTCAACTAATACTAAGAACTTTGCAGCAGTTAGCCCGTATAGTCAATTATCAGAACAATTTTTTGAGATGATTTGGTAACCAATGTTTTGCAGCAATGTCCAGTGTATTGACTTATCGTGACAAACAGGTGTTTTCAAATTAGTTAAAATGATTGACTCATATAATCAATTAGCAGAAGTGAGCACCAAAAGTCTGTGGTAATAAAGTGACATTTCAATTTCCGGCGCCCTATGCCATGATACCGCCTCTTGTAACAACAACTTGACACTTAGGCGATAATAGTATTGACTTGAGTTCTGAATTCTTTACCGGTAGCGCCCACAATACGCAGTTGACATTGGTTGCAGCGTCAGTATCGACCTATGTATGCGTTCTTGCTTTTCTTAGAAGTCACCAGTAGTTAATGGGCCATCCGCTTTCCTGGTTTGATTTCATCAAAAATAAAATTGGAAGTCAACATTTTTTCAACGTCTGAAGAAGACTTTGAAGCCTTTAAATAGCTTGGAGGTATCCCCTTCTGAGTGCCAAAAGTGCTTTGAAAATTGGTTCAAGGGAATGCAGAAGTATATGGACTTAGAAGGAGAATTTTTTCAAGGACAATAAAGACATTTTTATTATTGTTTTAATGTGCTTTCATTATTGGGCGCAAAATATAAAAGGCAATCCTCGTATAAATACCGCTTTGAATAGCATTCGAATGAAAGAATTCGGCAAACGCTCCAAGATATCTCAAAAATGAAGGTTCTGGATTAGGTGTTCTTACCTGTGAATAATTCCATTGAAATAGGAAATTTGTTTATCCCAATAGCTAGACCGCTGTAAAGCGTCTTGAGCCTGTGCAAGCCTTTTATTGAATGCTGATAATACTAAAAATCTACGTATAAACTGTTTGAGGAAATTGTTTGCTGGGAGTTTGGGATCTAATGTATTAATGCTACTTACAGATACAGGTAAATTTTGGGAAATTGCGAAAAATTTCGAAATCGAGTCATAAGCCCAAGAACTGTCTCCCTGATTTAAAGCTTCTCACCGACTTCGTAGTAGTTATTCTGAGGTCGAGGTACCCAAGTATCTACTTTTGAGTAGTAGATTTTATGCAAAAGTAAGGGGAATCTTGCACGCATTCCGAGCACATGTCCTGAAAATGTGATTACAATTTCAACTAGAGGCATATTTAGTTTATTTTTCATAGATGCAAAGCTTGGATGTGGTTTGCTGTGTTCTGCGATTTTCTGCTTTCGAAAATGAAAATCAAAAAATATGAATTTTTGAACTAAAAACAACCCCCAAATCTTGCATCAACTACCGCATTTACAAGACTTTGCCGCTTGTGAAACTTGGTCGTCCCAAAACTGAAAATATCTGTAAAAATATAGAGATTTGCGGTAATTGTGAAGCTCGAGAATTGAAAAAAGCGTTGGCGCATATGTATGTATTTTATCCGAGAGAGATTACTTTGAAGAGGCCAAAATAGACCTTTACCTTTTAAACACACCTCGTGTATATTTTATTACTCCCTTTTGCATAAAAATGTACTAAATGCAATTTGTTGCTAAATATTATTTAATGACGCTTGTTGCCCATTTCTCAACAAACCACAATTACGCCGCTTTCACACGATGCATGCGCTATAATTTATATTATTTGTTAACCACTAATGACTGCGCTCACACAATTTGTGCCATACAACTTGCATAGGAAAGTTTTGCGATCCCACTCGCCTCATAAAAGCGCACGCGTCACAAATTGATTGAGCAAATCGTTGTGCAAATTTTTGTTTTTTTTTTTAAATAAAAAAATGTTCCTAATCATATGCAAAGAAATTAATAGAATTAAAAAAATTTTTCTAATGTGCAGTAAAATCAAATGGAGAGTTTGCTAGAGGCAAATGGAGGGACCTACAGCTTTTTTAAATCGACTCCGAACGGCTATCTTTTTTATGAGGAGCTTTTTCATGGCAGAAATACACTCGGAGGTTTGCTATTGTCTGCCGAAAAAACTTTTTCCCCATTTTGGTGTTTCATGGAGATTCGAGCCTATGTTCTTTGAATTCCGAACCAGCATTGACATCGATAATAATATAAACCTTGAGATCCAAAGGAGAATCTCTCTTCCCAACAAGTGCTACTTACGACTATTTACCTAGCTGCCTAGCTATGGTAGTCTAGGAACTAAGAGGATCGATTTGCCTTCTGCTGCGATTGACAACGAAGCCCAACTAAACACAGAAGTTTTTCCCACACCGAGGAGAATTACACCCAACAAATTCATGGAAATCGAAGTATAAGAGAGGTTCTATTATACTGAACAGGTTCTATTTCTACTTCCGACTTGCACTGTTTGAGCTATGTTAGTCTTTCCGAACATCATTCTGAGTTTGTGCATACACCGTGTCCCTTTCTTACCATAATCTACGCTGGGCGCAAACAGGGAAAAAGCGTCTGGAGTTACAGTAGCGCCCATTAGGTCTCGTCCTAAGTCCTTGACTATTATTTGCCCTTGCCACTGCCACGAACTCACGATGCACCGAGTCGTTCGACTTCAACAAACTCTTAGGCCTTTGGCTCGTTGGAGAGACCAATCCATCTATAGACGACCGAAGCTATTAAAATTGCTTGGGTAGGGAAATTTAGTGAGATGATATAAAATGAGATGAGCGGAAACGACAAAATGAAATGGCATGGCACGAAGCGTACTTCTACTAGCAACATACATAGTTATTATGAGAGTGAGTTAAACATTTATTTTTCCAAAAAAAAACTCTAATTTGGCCACTCAATAAAAATCAAAAAATTCATCTCTTTTCACTTCATTTATGACCCATTTATCACAACAAACATTTTCAAGGCTCTCCCAAATTGTAGGCGTGGGTGCTAATAAGTTAAGTGAGCTCGAGTTTATGCAACCCCGCTGGGTGTTGAATGAACACAAAGTTGTGAATTAACCACTTTTCACGTAAGCTCATTTTCCCACCAGCGGCTAGGTAAAGCAAAAATGCAAGTACAAATAAAAAAAAAAACATTGAACTTTCTGTACTGCTTTACCGCACAGTTAAGTGAGCAGAGTTGACAGCGCATGCGCGCCTTTGTTTGCACATTTCATTTTTGATTTGTTATTTCATTACGAAAATTTTACGCACGCGTACATTTTACAGTTGCCTATATCTGGCTCTATATGGCCCATGTGTGTATGTATGCCTATAATGAAAGCATAATTAAGTATGTATGTGTATGTACATGTAGAGTTGTTGTTGGCTATGCCGCAATTACTTTATGGGGTTATTGCTAAAATAAAGCAAACAATTGGCAATAGTGGGATGAGCATTCGAAAAGTGTTTTTTTTTTGTTGATATAAAAAGTTAGTAAAATATGTTTCAAATATAGGATTTCAATATTTCCGGCTGCTGTAGCCGACTGTTTTTGTGCATGGAGTACTGGTAGTGGACCTTTCGTTGGATCTCCACATCAAAGACCACGAGGTAAATATAAAAAGATTTGTCTTATGGCGCTCATCTCAAAGCATCAAAATCATCAAAAGCGGAGAACTCATTCGAGCTTTGCCTGATTTTTCATTGGAAGGAAAAAGGGTATCCCAAACGTAGAAGAGAAAGCTATGTCATGCGAAAGCTATTCACAAAAGACATCTGCCTTTCGGATGCGACATTGAGTCAAATTATACGTTCTTCTTTTTCTATGATAAAACCTGGGCACCCACCACAAATCGGAGGAGACGCAGAAGGACCCATTATTATTTAATATTAGCCTAAAAGTAATTGTCAGGATTGTTTGAATACCCGCCTACGAAGGTATCAAAAGCATTTACAAATATGAGATACGCAGATGAGAACTTCCTCTTCCTTCTGCCTTCTATCACCAACCGGTACCGCATTGAATACTTTCAGAACCGGAGCGTTTGTATCCATTCGGACGACTTGACTCAGCCAACGTAGCCACTGGATCTTTATTCGCTGCGCTATGTCTATGTCGTCGTAAAGCTCATACAGCTCATCATTCGCCTACTATATTCGTCATCGCCAATGTGAAAAGCTCCAAAAATCTTTCGCAGAATCTTTCTCTCAAATACTCCAAGTGACGCCTCGTCGGATGTTGTTATCATCTAAGCTTCTGCGCCATACGTTAGGACGGGCCTAAATCTGAATCTAAAGAGTATAGACTCGCATAGAATGGCATACGAGGGCTCTAGAATACTTTTGAAACTATATCTTCTTGTTTGGCGCGACAACCGCCTAAGCAATTTTCGCTAAGCTCAATAAAGCAGCGCAGTTTTTGCCTCCTCATGCTAACTGGGCCCTGTTAGGCACAATAAGAAAAGACAAATATTTCTCTTTCTGTAACGCGAGTGCGTTTGATGAAAGGATGTACTACGTCTTGTTCTTGTTTGCGACCAGGCCCATCAGCTTTTCCTCTTTATGCGGTTCAAATATTTTCTCTTGATCTTCCTTCAACGCGAGTGCGATGACTATTTCTTTGATAACAGAAGATACTACGTCTCGCTCTTGTTTGTCGCCAGATTCTCTTGATGAGGTTTAAAGAAAACAGCACGAGCAGCGCTGTTTTAAGGGAGATGATATTAATATTCGTTTTGGAGTTTGAGTGATTTAGTCTGCAGTTCGGATAATCTTTTCTGCTCAGGCTAAAAATGTCATACAATAAAACTTCATCTCTCGTGACTAAGAGGAAATCTGATGAGTTTGTTAAGATGAAAGTTTGAAGATTTGAAAGCAAGAAAGGTCCTAATATTCTTGTAAAAAGTAAAGCTTGCGACGTTTGAATAAGGCAGAGCTACTCTGCCGACAATACAAGAGCCATATTTCAGACCTTTTAAGAAGATGGAAAGAGTGTCAGTTTTGCATTCAGTTATTCGGAGTCAAAGGTGCAAGAACTAATCAGCGAGCATTGTGGCTTGTTTAGCCGAATGAATCTAAAAACTCTTACTTCCTACCTGACTGGATAGTGCTGAAGAAGTTGTTTTGTGGGTTGGTTGAGTGAATGCCAACGTTTGAATCTATTTTCTCTAAATAAAACAAAAATGATTTTGAGTAATGGAAATCTTTATTTGGCCTTACGCGCTCCATTGCTTATTTGTTTATATACTCCAGCTGTCAAGTTCACAAGTGTCAAATATGATTGACGACCGACGCTATTTGCAAAAATTCGAAGTCTTTCAATAGCGTGATTAATTTTGCGCCACCTTGTACATATGTACATATAATGAGATTGTCCAAGTATGGTACTATAAGCCCCGCGGCAAACCAATGGCCCACCACCATTTTGACCAGTTTTGACTTGTTTTCTTTGCCTTTAAAAATAATTGGTATGCAGTTTTATGGTTAATTAAATTTTATATATATTAAAATGCGAGTTTGAAGTTAATGAAATATCCCGTTAATTCTTTGAAGTTTTTCACTGAATATGTTGAGCGTATTAAAAAAATTTTGTGAATTTATTATTATATATTGAGAAAATTGGCAATATCATAAGGAAAAAAATTTAAAAAAATCAAGGGAATTTTTAAACAACTTCAAACTTGCACTTAATTATACCAAAATTTAATTAACTAGAAAACTGTATACCAAAATTTGTTTCCGAAAATTGTAAGAAAATACCATGGAATTGGAGTGAAATGTTTGTAGAATTCTTATTGTTTTTGTATCAAGTATTAAAATGGCATTTATAAGGTTTTTATTGTACATTAAGCCATACTTTTATACAAAAACAATAAAAATTATAAACGAAGAATGAAATATAGGCAAAACTGCTCAATCCTATCCTATTCTCAATCAATCATTACTGTGCAGAACGACTACTAGAGGAACCCAGAATCTGGTACTCTTCAATTTTCTAAACTTTCTAACTAGGCCAGAACTGGACCTTATCGAACACAATATTCAACATTTTAGAGATTTAGTTATCTAAAAGCCTTGAGTGATCTTATGTATGTATGAATTATCTATTTAGGCCGCTGCATCAGTAATCGCTACATATAATTTATAATATATATATATTAATAATAAAAGGCACGACAATCGTAAGCTCACAAATAAATTATATACTAATTAATTCGCCTGATTCACTAAGAATTACAACTTTTAAGATTCACTACTCACATTGTGCCCTTTGGTACGGTCATGTTTAAATTATTCAACACTTGGTTGGCGTTCTTCTTCTTGCCGTACGCTTTGAAGGCATGTCGCACCGACACGGCAGCCTGTGAGCTCCGATTCCATTGTGCTGCTGTTCCGCCATCATTGTTTGTGGCCATGACAGGATCGCTGGCGCTGTAAAGAGGAAGTAAAAAGGTAATGTGATAAATAAGTTTTGGGAAAATCGTTTAAAAATTTTAAAATACTCAAAAGGCAGATAGTTTAGTAGATAATAGGGTTGAGTTCTCGTAACTAACTTAAGAAAAGCATAATCTTTTAGATCATCAACATAAAGAAGAAAATTGGCAAAGAAATAACACGAACAGATATCATTGTCAAACAAACCAAGTAACAAAAGTCTTGAAATACTACCCTGAGGTACACCAGAGGTGGCAATAAACTGTTTCGAAGAAACCCCATCGATAACTACTGTGCTGCACCTCCTTATTAAATAGGATCGAATGTAATCAAGGAAAGTCGAATGAAAACCGAGAAATGCCAATTTAGTTACTGAAATCGTATGGGAGATTTTATCGAAGACTTTAGAGAAGTTCCGTGCTTATCGCAGCAATTTGGTATGCCCTCTGGAAGCCAGCGTGGCAATCTTCAGTGCTGAGCCGGCTTTTGAAGCGCCTGCATGTGGAGTTTGTAAGGCGATTAAAGTTGGCGAAATAATTAATTATGGATTGCTGTTGGATTGACAGGCCTTGGCCATATATAAATCCCGGTCATTCGGGTAACGCAGAACCGATTGTCGAGGGAACGAGGTACCTGTACTATTATCAACTGCTTTTACGCAGTGTCTTGAGCGCATAATACAACATTAAAATGTTCCCATAGCTGTCAATTCCTCGCTGTTGCCTTTAGGCGACTGCTAGAAACTCAGAGTGGGTAGATGTGCGCCAAGATCCACTTGGACGTACTCATCCAGCTGAGTCTTGCGTGTTCCATTCTAGCGTCATTCTATTAAGAGCTATGGCTTTCGAATGGTATACGCCACCCATCTCCATCCATAAAAAGGGAAGTTAAAGGGTTGATACATTCTGTCAAAAAAATATCGGGAAATTTTTCATTTAAAAAGCGCGCGTTACACAAATGTACATATGTCTAAATTTTATTTGCTGTAATGTTGGTACAACTGTCCTCTATAGTGTCGCAGAGTTTGAGCGGGATCTGCAAATTAGCTCATTTTTGGCATTTAATTATATCAGTCAACCGCAGGTGTGATCTGCGATCTTCATGGATAAAAATATCGAATAAGGAATATGTCTTAATTTTGTGTTTTGATGGCCCACCAACGTCTTCGACAGATGAAATCATCCACTAAATCAAGGAAATGGTGCTGGAAAACTATCACTTAAGTTTTGAGGGAGGTGGGTCGTGACCTTAGGGTTTCTCACGAATCAGTTCGCAATATTTAACACCGTCAATGGGCATGCGACGCATAGCTGCTCGACTCCTTCCAAGAGAGTTGAGTTTCTTTCAAAAAAATTCATCGGTAGAAGGTGGCTGAAGACATGCTTGAGCAAGTGAATTCAGACCCAAAGTTTATCCAGCGCATCTTAACAGGTGCTGAGACGTGGGTATATGAGTTTGACATGCAAACCAGTCAACATGCAATCAGACGGCTGAATGGCGCTATCCACATGAGCCAAAACCCAGAAAACCACGTCAAAGTCGGTCAAAGGTGAAAGTCAGGCTAGTCGTTTTCTTTGATTATCTTGGCTTTGTGCACTCGGAATACATTCCAAATGGTTCTACGGTAAATAAATAATATTATTTGGTAGTTATGCGACGTTTGAGAGAGAATGGGCGTAGGAGGCGTTTTTCAATAGGTGCGCTTCAACTTTTTTCCTATAGGGAGGGCGAACGACGCAATATTTTTTATTTTTCGCTTGTCATTTGTAAACTTCATTAGTATACATTTCATCATGGAACGCTACACACTTGAGCAACGATTGCAAATCGTGCAAATTTTTTTATGAAAATAATCGTTCTGTTGCTGTTGCTGTTTTTCCAAAAAATCATCTTCAGTGATGAAGCTTACTTTTGGCTCAATGGCTTTGTCAACAAGCAAAATATGCGTTACTGGGCAGAAAGCAATCCACACGTGATTCATGAGACACCGTCAGACAACCACCGTATTCACCGGATTTAGCCCCCTGCGACTTTTTCCTTTTCCTAAAACTTAAATTGCCACTCCGCGGCCGCCGCTTTGAGCCGATAGAGTCCATTAAGGAGAATTCGATAAAGGAGCTGCTTTGATGACTGAACTAATCGTTGGCATTTGTGTATTGCTTCGAATGAAGCCTATTTTGAAGGCGAAAAAATAAATTTAAAGAATTATTTTGCGTTTTATTGAACAATTCCCGGTACTTTTTTGACAGAATGTATTCTTGAAGAAAATGATGTTCGTGAAATTCTACTTCATAAAATTTACAAGAATATTTTAGCCGAAATCGATTGATATTTTATACTTATAAAGAGATCTGTGGGTGAAAGGAGCAAATTATTATCCACAACCAAAACAAAACTGAAATGTGCTGGACTCTAACTTTGTTCTACAAAAGAGAGCTACTAAAGCTGTACTTTCAGAATTATATTGCATTATATAATCATTTTTTCTTCTATATATATATAATTGGCGCGTACACCCTTTTTGGGTGCTTGGCAAAGCTCCTCCTCCTATTTGTGGTGTGCGTCTTGATGTTGTTCCACAAATGGAGGGACCTACAGTTTCAAGCCGATTCCGAATGGCAGATATTTTTATTAGGAGCTTTTTCATGGCAGAAATACACTCGGAGGTCTGCCATTGCGTGCCGAGGGGCGACACTATTAGAAAAATGTTTTTATTAATTTTGGTGTTCCACCGAGATTTGAACCTACGTTCTCTCTGCTTGCCATTTTTTCTTCTGCTTCTGGAAATTATTACTCTATTAGAGCAATTTGTCAACTCACTAATATGCGCAATTTTCGAAATCTATGATATCAAAAATATTTCATCTAATTTTCATTTCAATTAAGAAATCATTTCCCTTTTCATACGCTTCAAGTCGTCAAGCAACTATTATGCCACAATTCGTGGCACGTACTTGTATGTGTGTAATAATAGCAAAAAAACAACAAAAACAATTAACAGAGCCATATTAAATGTGTGCAATATAAAAAAACTCGCAAAAATACTACGCTGCCATTTTACAACTGCAACGTGTTTATATTTATTATTATATTTATGCTTATTGTTTTTTTTTTAATATTTTTTTCTTGTTTTAATTCATTACTTGCCTGCACTTTGCATTTATCTACACTCAATGCAACACCAGTTACACTACCAGCCTACCAGCATTGAAGAGCCAAACGAGCAGCCGAGCACGCGAAAGAAACGATGCAACAGTAAAGCGAGGAAAACAGAAAAAAGTATGTCAGCAGTGCAGAAATTGTTGTTGCCAACCAGACACACTTGTCTACGACACATCGTCTTGTGGCAATAACCAACAAAGGTTGAATAGACGCGGGCGCGCGCGCGCATTATTTCTTGTTTTCCTGGCTCTGCAATACCATCGCTGTCGTCACCATACGAACACAACAACAACAGCAACAACAACAATTAAATGAGTTGTAAAAATAAACTTTTATGGTAATACATAAAAGTAGTCAGTAGTCGGTCGGCAGACAGATTTTGGCTAAGCGACATAAAAGCGCCAACAGCTGACAGCCAAGTCAACAACCAGCGCAGTTGGTCGTCGGTCATTCATTTGTGTCGCATATTGGACGCCATCACCACTCACCACTCACCTGGGCTCTGGGTTAGTGGGTTGCTAGTTTTTGCCATACTTTGCCATCCATGTATGTGTGTGTGTGTGCTATTGTTTGTGTTGTTTGTTGTTGCTATTTTCGATTGCAATTGCAAAGAAAAGCTGTGGCGCGTATCGATTGCTCAATAAAACTACTTGCGGAGAAGTGAAGAGCGTAGCGGAGGGGTAAGAGTAGCAAGCACCAGTCACATTGCGGTATTTGAGTATGAGTGTGTGCGTGTGTGTGTGACTGTATTGTTTGTTACGTGTTTACTCTTATTTGCATTTTTTCTCCTTTTTCCTGCATAAAAACACGTGGCGGGAAATTATGATTTGCAAATGTTGGGACAAAAGTGCATAGTAAAAGGTGATGGGAGGAGATAAAATAAACTGCAAGTGAGCGCATCTGCATTTGTGTGCACGATGATAACAAGTTTGAAATTAATAATTATGGAAATGTGAGTAATTTGAATATAAATATATAAAAATCCTAACGATAATTATTTTGAGATACGTAACGGACATAGCATAAGCACATATTTACATAGCCATGCATGAGTTCAAGTATAGGTAAATGCTGTGTGAAAACATAATAATAAATATAAAACATGTGGCAAGGCAAACAATGTCTGGTTGCAATAGGAGGCCATGTTGTTGCATGTAGCAAGTGATGAAAATTATGTAAGCTCAGTTGTCCGTTGTGCGTTCTTATGAGCACTTAATCAATTTATTTTCAATAATTCATGCGTTTAAAACTACATTCGAATTCAATTTTTTTTATAATAAAATCATAAAATTCTGAGACATTTTTCAGTACTCAAGACCTTTACTTTAAGCATCGATACTCGACCTTTTAAGCTTAAAATTCAAGTTTTAAATGTTGAAACAAGCAGCAAAGCTTGAAAATTCAGCTCTGCCTTAGGTTAGGTTATGGTGGTAGTCAATCCGTATGACCAACTCACTTAGACCTTACAGATCCGTTGTGATATCACTGTGCGACACGGGAACTTTGTTTATTTATCTTCATGAAACCATTTTGAGGCTCTTATGAAGCGCAGGATTGGTTTATTCTCCACGCCCGACAGTTCTGTAAGAGAATTGAAAAAGTGTTTACCTAGACAACCTGCTCTGATTTTAACTAAGGCTGGACAATTGCAAAGGAAGTGCTCAACTGTTTCTTCATCTTCCTTATCTTTACATTATCTGCAGTATTCTTGAGAGAATACTTCTAGTCTCAAGGAATGCCTACCAAATAGCCAATGACCGGTGATACAAGCCACGAACTTCGAGATATCTTATCTTGAGAGAGTTCTGAGGTAAAAATTTCACATTTTTTAAATGCCTTAATGCTTTGAATTTTAAAACAACATACAACCCAAAACTTGTTATATGAAACCCATCTTCTTCAACAAGATAAAGAAAAAGACATAACGCAAACCTCCCCATTTTAGTACCAGTTTAGGTAAGATTGAGATGACCGCCGCAAAATCCCATCGTCTGCCATCGGTCGCGTCCTCACAGGTGGCGAATAGGGGAACGATCGGCAGATATGCAGGGTAGGTGGGGAATAAAACACCACTCGCGGACCAGAACAGGCAACGCCCGCTTGAGTATAGAGTGTACCGTTTAAGGGCCTTGCGTGCAGCCAACTCGAAAAGAGAGAGGCCGCTTATAGAGCTGAGTTTTTGAAAAAGCTCTAAAGAATGTCGTTACGGTCAATTTAACGACACACACCGTTACAATCCAATGCAGTGGACTTATCCCTGATCTGAGCACAAGCGGAACATGCATGGGCGCACGGAGTCGCTCTACACATCACTCCACGCGGATGACGCCAAAAAGGTATGGACGCTCGGACCCGTTAAAGTGGGATGGATGCAGTTGTGTCAAATAATTTCTATCCCCGAAAGATGCTTTAAATTCTGGGCATATGACCACATTTGTTATTCATGCGCGGAAAAGGACCGCACGAAGCAATGTAGGCTGTGTGGCGTAGAAGGACATCAAGCTGCCAGTCATCCATAAATGCTGAAAAATGCGCATTTTGCGAGGATCCACATGGGACCGGAACTGAAAAATGCCCCCGATATCAAGAAGTGCCACGCAGAATAGTAATATGAAGATACTTTAACTGAATACCTACCACTGGTAAGAAGCCCATAACCTAATTTGACAAAAAGCAGCAGAAAACAATGAAGAATCCGATAACAGGATAGTGGATATGGAGAAGCAAGCTGCGATATGAGTAATGAGTGATAAACTTCTCCAATTCAAGATGCACGCGTCTAGTAGCGGATATTCATGGCTGAAACTGGAAGTTAAAAAATCTAAGAAAAAATAACCTCTTTAGAATTATAAATGAAAAAAAAAATCAAATAAAAATAAATAAATAAGAGATATAGGCCTGTCCTTCTCTCTAGCTTACTAAATCATGCATTAGGGAGACAACGAGCAACAAAAATAAAAAGCTAAGCATTCGAACAAATTGGATAAAATGCGCACAAAGTCCAACTAAATGACTTTGATTTCTATGGGAGTGGGACTCTTTAACTGAGGCAAGGATCGACAGCAAAGCTGCGCCCATGGCCTTAGACAGCCCTTCAACCTTCAAGGGCAGTCGAGTACTGTAAATCCAGGTTAAACTATGTCGGCAGACATAATATCCTGATGTTAACATGGGTTCCGGGACACGTGGGTATGGCGGGTAACGAAACCTCTGACTCTTTAGTCAGAATGGGATGTGAGCCCAACTTCCTTGGCCGGAGCCCGTTCTGCCACCCCCTTCAGCAGCCATCAAAGTCACGGTAAGCAAACGGGTTAATCTAACCCACAAGCGAGCTGGGCAGGCTGAGAGAGGCTGCAGATAGACAAACCTGAGGTTATCTCTCACGTCCGCCTGACTGTCGCAGTTCCTCTTGCCACTATGCAGAGGGGGCTGCAGGCAGCTGGTTGGACTCTGATGACGGACCACTTTTTATGGGCAAAGCACATGAAAAAGGTGGACATCACAGACAGTGTACTCTGCCGAGCATGTGGAGAGGAGGATGCGATGGTGGACCAATTTCTATGCATCTGCCCGACCTTCGCTCGAATCGGGCTTAAAGTGTTTGGAACTGATGTGTTAAGAAGCGACCACATTGGCTCCTTGGTAGCACAAGACGTACTCAGATTTCTTCGGAGGTCGAGTTTATATTATATAAAGAAAATGAAAAAGGGAATCCGAGTGTAGTATAATGGAGTTAATTGTGTTTGAGTGTTGCACTTTGTAGTATGTCCCGACAAAAAAAAAATAAAAAATAAAAACAAAAAAAGAAACACCCACGAACATTTGACGCGCCTCACATGGATCATTGTTGTTATACCAGTTCACTAGGCCCTGCCAGCGCGGCGTAGTCACCCATCGTCATCGTCTAACTCATCTAACGCGAAGGAAACGTACTGTTTGGACAGTTTGGGTCCAGAGGGAGAGAGGTTTTAGGTGAATGTCAGTCGGTTCTACGTGTTGGAATGCCTCGGGATTTTCCGAACGAGGGCTGTCACACCAGTAAACTGATGTTGTCTTCTGAACTAAACCTCAAACCTCGCCTTACATGGGTTACTATTACCGCTGTTATCATCTCAACGAATAGTAATTTTTAGGTGCAAGTGCCTGCCACTACTAGTAGACTTGCGCTACCAAATATTGAATAACCAGCTTGTCAAAGTTAATGGCTAAGCACATAAATCAAATTGAATATATTTGGTTTCTTTCTCTTGCCCTCTCAGTTGCATATACATACCAATATGCATGTATGCATGCATGCACGCCCAGCCAAAGCCTATGGTAATATTTATATACATATGTACACACTTAGGCACATTTACATATATGAATTGAAACCAACATATCGAATTAGGTCAAGGTGAAGGCGTTTTTTATTGCATTGCGAAAACTGACTTTCGCCTGTAAAAAGTCAATGCACTCGGCACCAGAAAAAAGTGTTAATTACATCGAAAAAAAAAGCGGTATTGCAATTGATAAAATGAAAACGAAAGTTCACATACGAAATGCACGAATATCAAAGTATCAAAGTGCCCTGCGATTGCGCTGAATTTTGTCTTGCATGTTTGGCTATGCCTCATTTGAGAAATAACTACACAATCGATACAATTTCAAAGAAAAAAAAGTCAAACTAGTTCAAGGTCAAGCTCTTAGCGCGATTTCATGTAGACAAACACACACACACACACATACACTCAGCTGTATTTATTTACATATACCGAACGATTGTTGAGTGTTTTGTAATAGCTGCAATCGCTGCCGCCAGTGGTCAATGGACGCAAATAAACGAGTATGAAAGAGTATAAAAATAAATTAAAAACAGAAAAAGAAAAAGCCAAGAAGCCAAGCATATTTCACACTTTGCATATGCATACACATATACCCATATACATACATGCATACACTCATATATACATACATACATACATACATACATACATACGCATATACATACATACATACATACACACATACATACATGCATGCATATGAAACTATTTCTTTGTGGCCGAAAGCACAGCAAAGCCATTAGCACTCATTAAAACTGCACTTTACATGCAAATAAGCGAGTCTACGATTAGATGAAGCCGCAAACAAGGGTCTGTATTTGAAACATATACTAACATCTACATGCACACGCGCAAACATACACTTAAAGCGGCATTCACTTACATACAAAAGCTAGTTGAGTTTGGTTTTTACATTTACGAAAAAAAAAAACGCTGGAAATTGGTCAAGCAATCATTCAAATACTAAAGCTATTATTTGCTTATACTTAGTTTTTTTTTTAGTTTGGCAGCCTAACGCAGACATTTAAACGCTCTTTGTACACTTTGTCATATACACACAAATGCATGTAATACATACATATGCACAATGCTTCTAAGCGGTCGAGCAACTGGGCTGTCATACAAATCTTATGTTGCAATGCTTTAGTGACTCGATTCGGGCCATTCCGTTTACTTTGTTGCGATAGCAAATAAGTGACAAGTGAAGAAAGGCTTCAATATTTGCGGACATATTAAGATTATTGTTGACTCAATTTTACATACATACACACCAGTACTTACATATACATTCATATGCATGTATGCAAATATATACGTCGCACATTTATGAATATTTTTACATAATTTATTTTAACTCAGAAAGCCGATAATTTGTTAAAAAAAGCGAATGAATAAAAGACGCATTTTTTACAAACTAGTGGTAGTGCAATTTACTGGCAGTGCTAAATGCCCAACCCTGATCGGAAGGTATCGAAAAATGTGTCACTGTCGCTAATTAACTAAAAAACCTCAACATAGTAACACTAGGCTGGATTCCGGGACATGAAGGACACGAGGAAAATGAAATGGCTGATGACCTTGCAAAACAAGGAACAAATATGCAACTTACTGGCCCTGAGCCTTTCTGTGGGCTCACAAAAAGCCACATTAATGAACTCCTTAGGAAATGGGAAGAAAGGCTGGCTAAACTGTGCCGGTCAGCGTCAAGCCAAACTATTCCTAAGTCCCAACAAAGGAATATATGACAAGCTTCTTTCACTAAGCAGAGTAGATCTGCGTCTTTTAACAGGATATCTTACAGGTCACTGCAATCTGAGGAATCATCTAAATAATATTGGTCTATCTGAGACCAATGTCTGCCGCTTTTGCGAAATGGACATAGAAAGCTCAGAACATGCGCTTTGTGAATATCCTGCGTTGGGCAGACAGAGACTTCATCACCTTGGTGGTATCGTAGTATCTCCATGCAATCTTTGGAACAACAAACCTAAAATTGTGCTAAAATTTTTAAAAAGCCTAAAACTCTATGGTTACAAAAATAGGCCTTTCACAATAGATCAGCTCTGGTCGCAGTGCGTAATGGCCTTCTAATAATAATAAATAATAATCGCTAATTAACTCCTAGAAGTGAGCTTTCAAACCAAAAGTATTACGGTTGGAATGAAAATTAGAACTATTTGTATTAGCGCCCTCCAGAAGTAATGCAGAAAGTATTTCTGGGAAGGGAGTCTCCGCAGAAGAAGAGAAGGGATTGTTTTAGCGGCCGCACCACACGACGCAGTAGACGACGGTCACTGTAAGTGCGGAGGCATTTTGAACCTTACCTCACCCACCCTAAAAACAAATGAAAGAAGGTGTTTAAAGGCATGTCGAATAGACATGGGAATTTGAAGGTATTTAGAAAATTTTTCAATTGAAACATTTTCCGGCCTTATGAAAACATTTTTTGTAGAAGCCATGCTGCAGGCCACCGAACGGATGGGTGACAGGTTGTGGATGATGAAGAACCTCTAGATGTAGAGCTTCGCTACGAATAAGTTAGAAATAAATAAGCAGTCCCGAGCAAGCAGCGGCTGCTGTATCAGATTGTAGCGGAGATGTGAAATAGGCTCCACACCTCTCTAATTAAAAAAACTGGAAGATCGTAAGCAGCATCGCAACCCAAGAAGATGCCGCCTTCAAAAAGGCATGAAGCCCAAAAGCATTCCGCAATATTTCTTCTTAAACCTATTTAATTCATTGCATCAGTGGCGCCAGCAAGAGGAAGCGGGCGATAGCTGTAATAGCGCATACACAAGAAAACTTAGCGAAGTCCTCAACCATCTGTGCGATCGTTCTGCCAGAAAAATGTGAAACACAGATGGCACTCCAAACAGTCAGAAGGCGGTGTTTCTAAGCAACGACAGGTGCTCATTGCCACTACTTAGGACTGGTAGCGGCAGGCTAATCACCTACCCTGTCAGAAATCAAAACAGATTAACGAAACAAACGCAAGACTGAGTCTTGTCGAGGCCCTATGCTCCCGAGTGGAGTGAATAAGGAAAAAAAATAAAAAATTTAATTCATTCAAGAGAAAAAAACATTTATGGTACACACCCAGTGGTGCAACGTTTTACTAATTTTATGATAAATAATAATTTATTATCATATGAGGTTATTTGTAATCTTCCTGACTGTGAAGGTTATGGAACTCGCAATTATTTCTGTGACTAGAGGGTTTGAGAGCGATTAGAGTTGAGAGTTGTGTGATGCTGGGCGGCTGAAAACAGCATCTGACTAACTGCTTCCTCCAGCTAAATCTAAAATGGCAGCGCCATCGAATGGATTGGGGCACTGATTTAACCTAACCTATCGTTACTGAAATCGAATCATCAGCAGTTCGTGCCCACGACCGGCACTGTAGCAATTAATAATAATAATATGAAATTTTAGAAGGTATTAGAGCTGAAATTGCAGGCATAACAGTTCCTTTAATTTGTATAAATGTATTTATTCGATTATAAACCAATAAGTCTTCTTTTTTTTTGAATAGCGCGATAACTGCTTACACGTTTTTAGCCGAACTTAGCAAAACCCGACAATCGTTTCTTTCTCATGATAACAGGCGCCAGTTGGACACACCAAGTGAAGCTAAGTCCTTCTCCACCTGATCTTTCCAACGCAGAGCAGCATTTCCTGTTCCTCTGCTACCGCCAGCTGGTAACGCATCGAATACTTTCAGAGCCGGAGCGTTCGTATCCATTCGGACGACTTGACCCAGCCAACGTAGCCGCTGGATCTTTATTCGCTGCGCTGTCTATTACGTCGTAAAGCTTCTTACAGCTCATTGGTCCATCGCCAACGTGTAAAAATCTTGGGCAGAATCTTTCTCTTAAACACTCCTGGGAGGCCTCATTGGACATTGCCACTATTCAAGCTTCTGCGCCAAGCGATAGGATGAGCATGATGAGAGCCTTATAGAGTGTTAATTTTGTTCGTCCCGAGAAGACCTTACTATTCAATTGCCTACTTAGTCCAAAGTAGAACTCGTAGGCAAGAGAAAAATCCTCCGTGACGTAAAAATCCTCCCCTATGAAAATCGAGGCCAATAATTTTGCCTCCCATTTTATCGAAAACCTGCGAAAACCTCTTACTAAATCGGCTGAACTCTATAATTGCAAAAAGAAATCTTTGGATTCAACAGAAATTGGAGAGAGATTTCAAGAGACAGAGAGTTTGGATGCATGAGACATCATTCCACCATCGAGCAAGTCTAGTTATGATCCAGATTTTCCTTCCAATAATTAATCTAAGATTGAAGAAATTTCCATCAGTTCATTTTTTTCAACTTATCTCAAAAATTATAGCCTGATTTATCACACTGATATATCGGTGGTGTTTTTAGCTGCATGAGAACTATCGACATCGACAACTATGGCTCGACAGCTGAGAATGGAAAAATGTGTTGACATTTCTGTTGAGTAAGGTTTGATAAGCCATTCTGAATCGTTTAACGCTAGAACGACGATCAAGTGTTTTGTTTTATTTAGTAAAAAAGTTATTCAAAACGAAAATGGGTGATTAATTTTGCGCCACCTTGTATTTAACAAAGCGTGATTGAATGTGACAGTGCTCTCATAAGAAACACACTCTGCTGTGAAATTGAAAAAAATGTACTTATATCACTTTTAGTTCGTTTGTTATACTTTTTGGTAAAAAGTTCCCTAACCCTTTTGCAGCGCTGCTCGTACTCAAAATACCTTGCGTCCCACAATGCGTTCCAAATTATGCTATAGGATTACCAAAATTATTTATTTTTCTCAAACTTTAACAAAAAAATCTACGCTTGGTGATAAGAGAGAGTTTTTGTTCACGGATTATGTCGTCGAATGATACCAAAGGGTTAATCGGGAGGCGTACTGAGTTCCCTTATTGAATGCATCTTCATTTTATCCATACTTTGGCTCTGTTGAACATGACGTTCTCTTTTACCAAACATGTAATTTATTTTTCTCAATTAACAACACTGCGCAACGAAAAGGACTAAACAGAGGGAAGAATGCGGCATATCAGCTATGAAAGAGGAAGAGCTTTTTACGAGCTTAGTTCACCGGAGCTCGAAATAAACGATTGTTGTACTTGCAGTCGTTCTCGTAAGCTGTTTTCATCTGAGAAGACTCCTACTAAAATTTTCTGAGTAATATTTTTCTGGAACATTTTAACCTCCCATCGATCCTGTAAGTTAAATATTTTGTGTATTTTAAAAAATAAGTGTCAAAATGACCCACACGGATAAGAAATATTGGGTTAAAATGGTTCATAAAAATATGCGCCACTAAATATTACTATTGACACTTTAAGGGAGCCTGGTTTATAAGGTCAAAAAAATCATTTTTTTTCGTTTTAAGCGATTCCTAATATATTTCAGAATATTCACACAAAGTTACAGAGCCTAATTCTCAATATTTCTGTACATACAAAGCCAAAGGTAGGCGAGGGTTAGGTAGTTACGCTGTGACCGGACAGCTATAGTACAAACTTTATCTTCTTTTCTCGACTTTCCTTTTTTATGATTTCTTTGAATTGGCGTACATGAATGAAAAAAACTAATGAACCTTTTGAAATGAATCATAGCTTGTTCCCTTCAGTATTAAATTCTCTTCTATTTGAACTAACAAAATAGATAAAAAAAAATTTTTCAAGATTTTTATACCAAGTTGAAGTGAATTTTTTTTTATAGAAAATCATTTTTTTTTAAAACCTCCAAAAAGTTGAAATTTTGGAATTTCCCTCAGTTTTCTTAGTTCATCTAGAATAAAAAATCATGATAATTAGAAATCCATTTGAATTTTTTGCTTTAGATAATAATTACGAGCTGTATCTTGTACGCCAGTTGGAAACTCCAGCGTTGCAGCGCTCTACTAATTTCTATGTTAAACATTTTTTTCAACTTATTTTAACCAGCACAAAAATTTTTTTATACTTTTTAAATGTTCATTAAAAGATAGAAAAAACTTTGCAGTGCTAAATTAATTTTTTCAAATAGTTTAGATCGCTTGAGAACAAATTAAGAAAACTCTAATGCGCTGTCAAAATTTGTTCAGTAAAAGTGCTGTGACTCCCCAAATTTTGCTCTGATTGGCCCGAAATTTTGAAACATAATTACAAAAGCGTCAGCCTTTTTAATATGTAAAAGTCATGAAAATCGGTTTTAAAACAACAAAATATTTAGGCACTAAATGGCGGGTGTCCTACAACTCTGCACCTTTTCCGCTTTCTTGATTGATGTACTGCATTATTTCCTTTTTTGTTTTTTGCTGCTGCTTAGTGTAATCATGCACTTTTCAGAGAAGCTAAAAACGGCCCACGTTAAATTTGGAAAATCACAGATTACTCACCAAAATAGTTTACTGTTATCTGTTTGAGATACCTCTCGCAACTTGTAAGCTTCTCATTAAGGACGCACTAATCAGTTCTACAAATCAAAGATGGATTAGCGTTAACACCTGTAAAATTGCTAGGCAAACTGTCCAAGAGTATTATAAAATTAAGAAGACTTCAAATTAGGACCTTAGTAGGGGCCCTCACAGGATAGTGTCTCATAGGAAATCATGCAAGGAGATTAGATGTTTACACGAATGATTTCTGTCGTAGCTGCAGAAATGAGGAGGGGTTGGAAACAATTCAACACCTTTTTTGCACATTCCCAGCTTCTAGTCAGAAGCAGGAACCGATTTTTAAAATTCTATTTCTTAACGTATATAGATAATCTATACACTTTAGGTATCAACAACCTTTTACGCTTTGTCAAAAGCTGAGGATGGTTCAATATGGAGAGGGAAATGTAGCCCAGCCCCCGCGGCTCACAACGGACCCATTTCGTGGTCTATGTGGTATGTATCATTGTCTCTATGTGCGATGCGGCTGCCAAACCTAACCTAACCTATCTGTTTGAGCTCATATGCCGATGTTGCGTCTTTTTAGAGCCTACAAAATCGCATCACCTCTAACAATACAAATTTAGACTAAATTGCAAAATAATGAGTAATGCTTTGGCGACAGAGTTAAAGTTGTTATTGTAATACTAAACGCGAATGCCTCACCTCAACTTTAGTGCAAAAAATGTGTGTGCCATTTGTCATTGCGTTTGCGCTTAGCGATTCTTCGAATATTTGTTTCGTGCGTTAAACGCAAATGGCTAAATTTACGTATTTTAAGAGGCTAGAAAATTGACATTTAGCATGAATTTACAACAAAGTAATAGGAAAAGGAAATGACAAATTGCAGTAAAGTGTAAGTAAATAGTGAATAGTAAATGGGAAAAAAGTACCACAAAATATTTAAATTTGTTTACAAACTAACGACTTGCGGTGTGTGTGTGTGTGTGTGGACTCATGTGTGTGCCTCTTATATTTACAAGTACGTAGCCGCTTACAATAAATCAATCACAATACACTGACTAATTGACTTTTCGACATATGTAAACAAAAGCAACAAGAACAACAAAGAGACGACTGGGTAAACAAACAATTTAGAGGTTATCCAAACAATTGTGGGCAGATTTTCGAAGCACGGCATTCATTCGAAGCCACACGCATTGACATATGCAAGTTTTGCAAGGAAATGGCATTCGAAGATTTTTTGTATTTTCTACTCTACAAGCAAAATGCAAGGCATTGAATTTTTAAGTGATTAATTGGATATGAAATTATGATAATTAAGAGATTAGGCAGGGTGTGGGTGAAGTTCAAAACGGTCAAGTTGGATGGATTCAGAAACGTATGTACGACGATAATGATCAATTATGTGGCATAGGAAATGAAAAATAAAGATAAAAAACAAGTATGCACAACAGAATTACTGATTATTACAATTGAGTTACTTCACAAACTAGTAATATTTTCCGAAAGCAGGCATAGCAACTACTAAATAAATTTTAATAAAATTCAAAGTATCAAAAATTATCTTAGCTATAATCGCCCATATGTGCATGTTAGTTGTGCCGCAGCCAAATGGGTTTAGTCACACACAGGGAAAAAAAAATTTTTTTAAATAAAAAAAATAGAAAAAAATGTAAGACGCGCACACACACATGCACACATCCCAGTTTTCATATGTCTACTTAGCTATGCGCGAACAAAAGTTTGATTGACCTTGTCGCTTAATGGCTTACGTCGACACGAAACGGCGGCCAGCAGCGCCCAATAAAGAAAAAACCAAAAACAAAAAAAAAAACAACTTGAAAGATGCACAACCGCACACATACAAGCACATAAATACTAGTTTAATGCGTAAAAGCATGCGTACAAATACACATTCGCATACATACAACTACACATATACGAGTACCACACCAACACACGCGCATTACGCCGCCTCATTCATTTCATACGTTTTGGGTTTATATTTTTACGCAATCGCTTTGCGAATAATGATAAGGTGAGCACGCAAGAAATTATAAATATACATATATATGTGTGTGAGTGTGTGTGTGTTTGCTACCAATTATAAATATGCATATGCGAAGCAAGCGTGAACGTGCAAAATAGCTGCAAAACTCCATGAAAAACAGCAACTAACGACAAGGGTAAGAAAAGAAAAAAAATTGATTTTAGAAGAAGCATAGCAACACCTTTCTAATTTTATTAATAATATACACCATTAAGCAAAATTAGAAAAAATAGAAGCTCATGCAGAAAGCGCGTCAGCACTACACCTCTGATATGAAAGACTTAAGCAGCGAACTTGAAATCGCTGCTCGCGCCTTTGACGCCATTTACACTCCCAGAAATGCCGGCGTGTGTCAGCAAGGAATGCAATTAATGCAATATGTGGACAGTTTGACGCAACTCATTTGATTATGTAGATTTTTTTTAAGTGAAATGGAAAAAAACAATTGCTTATGCCTAGAATAGAAATTATAAGTAGAGGCGAGATATTTTATTATCCAGAAAGTGAGCGAAAAACATGTTATATTCCTCTATAGTGACGCATGACATACAACAATTAAGCAAATGAATTTTTTCGCTTTATGTCAAAGAAATTGCTTTTGTTTTGCTTAATTGTGTATCAAAGAAATGGTAGTCATTCATGCATGCATTGAATTTGTTTAAAATTCAGCTGAAAATTTTTGATGAAGAAATAATTAAAATAAAATATGAAAGTTTATATATCTCTGGTGGAGAAATTAAGAGTATAGGCTATTGCTATAAAAAAAATGTTTATCGAAGTTTTTCATATTCCTTAAATCGAAATTAAAAAAAAAAAATTATTTTCAAATATGAAAAATTATGAAAGTAAAATATTTTTATACAAGTTTTTCATATTATTTACAGTGGGGCAATAAATCGAAATTAAAAAAAAAATTGTCTTAAAATATAAAAAATATAAAACGACATTTTTTTGTATCGAAATTCAACAAATGAAAAGTTCTTCAAATATCAAAATTATAAAAAAAAATTTTGTAAATCGGGTTTTCAAATTCTTTAAATCAAAGTCCAAAAAAACTTCTTTTGAAATATCAAAATTATGAAAGAGAAATATTTTTATCGAAATTTTTCATATTTTTTAAATCGAAATTCTCAAAAACTTTTCTTGAAATATGAAAAATATAAAATAAATTTTTTTTTATCAAAGTTTTTCATATTTTTCACTGCAGTGAAATAAACCGAAATTCAAAAACACTTCCCTTCAAAAAGCAAAATTATAAAATAAAAATTTTTTGTCGAGTTTTTTCATATTATTTACAGCGGGGCAGTGAAAGAAATCGAAAAAAAAATCTTCAAATATCAAAAATATAAAGACAAATTTGTTTATCGAAGTTTTTCATATTTTTTACAGCGGGGCAGTGAAATAAATCGAAATTAAAAAAAAAAAATCATCAAATATCAAAATTATAAAAAAAAAATGTGATCGAAGTTTTTCATATTCTTTAAACTGAAATTCAAAAAAACTTCTTTTCAAATATCCCAGTTATGAAAATAAAATATTTTTATCGAAGATTTTCATATTTTTTATAGCGGGGCAGTGAAATAAAATTTCAAAAAAAAAAAATTCTTCAAATATCAAAAATATGAAAGAAAAATTCTGTTTTTTGCAAGTCTTTCATGTTCTTTAAATCTAAATTCAAAAAAAAAAGTTCTTCAAATATAATATCAAACTTATGAAAATAAAATATTTTTATCGAAGTTTTTTATATTCCTTCAGCCGAAATTCAAAAAAACTTCTTTTCAAATATCAAACTTATGAAAATAAAATATTTTTATCGAAGTTTTTCATATTCTTTACAGCGGGGCAGTGAAATAAATCAAAATTAAAAAAAAAAATTCTTCAAATATCAAAAATAGAAAAGAAAAATTTTTTATCCAAGTTTTTTGAAAGAACACAGTAATTTTCCAGTATTTTCCACTTACACTGAAGAAAAACTGCTTTTCCCAATTAGCCATTTGAATAGTTATAGAAGGCTCTAAAAAAGCAATGTTTCGAACTGCATAACATCCACACAATGGCGCTCGAATTCGCCACACGCGAATCCGATGGATTATTCTCTTTGGCCCATTTTGGAGAGCGATGTCCGAACTAAAAGTTTCACCAGCCTCGAGGTGCTGACAAAAGCCATTGTCCGCGAGTGAGCCAAAATACCTGCAAGTCACATTCGGGCAGGTAGCGATTCGTTTCTGGACCGTCTCAGGCCATAGTCAAGGTAAAAGGTCGTCATATCGAGCACAGGTAAATTGATTCCTGATTTTCTATTATTTTCCCACAAATTTTGTACTTTGAATTCAATAAAAGTAATTTTCCTAACTAAATTTATGGTCTTTTTCATTGGTTACACATCGAGTGCCGGACCCTGTAAACACAACATTCTAAAATTAGTCACATTGCAATTCGTTCGCTTAAATCGACGTTTTAATTGCTGACCGCGAAAATCAATTTTTTTTAGTACCACGCCTTGTATGCTTTGCTTTTTTGTAATTAACTTAAAAACGAAAACTTTTCCAAAATCAATTTAAGCACCAATTATAAGTACAAGACTAATTAAGAGCTATAAATCAAGCCTATTATTAAAATTAGAAAACGCTTTAGGTAACAGGTTTTTTCGGCTTAAAAGAGTGCGTTGGTCACGTGCGAGAGTGCGAATCGAAATTCCCATACGCGATTAGCAGCAAAATATTTTACAAGTTCTCGTTCTCACAACTTCGATGCTATAGATAACCTTGTTTTGGCCGATCAATCACCGAGAAAACGAAAAGGAACGTGGAAAAAAGCTGAGAAATAACAGCAAATGTATAGTTAATACAACGACAGAGCTGTTGAAATTCAACCATCACTAAACAATTTTCAAGCATTTGAAAAAAAAAATGAACAACGAAAGGAAATTTGCTGCAGCAAAGGAGCTATGAAGCAGAAACGAAGAAGTTCAGTGACCTTAGGCTAAATTTGGAAACAAAGAAAACGGAAATGAAACAAAATTAAGATATCTTTAAAGAAAATTATTATTGTTTATGGGAAATGGAAAGCTAGCGGTAATACGATGATTAAAACCCGGCATTTGAAGGCTCCCCGCACGACACTAGCCACCTTTTCACATGCCTCATCAAACCCCACCAAATGGAACAGCGGTCGGTTGAGATTTTATAGAGTAACTGGCCATTGTTTAACAGGCAACCACGCTTGGTTGGAACTTCCATACTACGAGTTTGAAGAGCTGTAGAAGCTGTCTTAACACGAAAGAGGAAAAAACAAGGAAACACCTGCTATGTGAGTGTGAAGGTGTAGCCAGAAGGAGACTCTGCACTTTTGGTACCGCATACTTAACAGACCTACCGGATATAGCGCATTTTAAACTAACGAAGCTTTGCTCGTTTGTAAATTAACAAGGGCAGGGTGATGCAGTTTGGCCACTAAGCAGATGTGTGTTTATAGTAATCGCTATATTCTGAGGCTGACAAAAGTTTTTACAAGGTGAAGTCCAATATAAAAACAAAGTACAGGAGCTTTGTTTTGATAACTTCGAGTTTATTTATTCAAAATAGTCACCTCTGGCCTCGATACTCTGTTTTGCGCGATCTAAAAGCTTTTCGAAAGAGTGTTTCAGATCATTGAACGGAATGTTCTTCAGAATGTCGGTACAAGCCTTTTGGATGGCCTCTACGGATGCAAAACGTTTTCCTTTCTTGGTCAAATGCAATTTTCCGAATAGGTAGAAGTCACAGGGAGCCATATCAGGCGAATACGGTGAGTGATTGATGGTTAAAAATGCGATTTCTACTCGAAAAATCAGTCACAAGAGTGTATCGATGAGATGGTGCATTATCATGCAATAAGCGCCAGTTTAGACTCGATAATATAGATATCTGTACTGTTCTTACCCTGAAATTAAAGTTTGAATAGGTCGAGCCAAGGAGCACCAAGAAATTTTGTGGCTCCTAAAACACTCAGGCTAAAAAGCCTGAGATCGCTGGAAAGAGGGTAGATAGTCAGGAAGGAAAGGAGTATCAGAGAAAAAGATAGGAAATATCAGAGAAAAAGATAGGAAAGAATAGAGACACAGACAAAGGTAGCTAGTCCTGTGAGAACTTCCCAGATTCTTTGGCAGAACACTTTGCAAACCTGACCATCGCTCTTTATGTAGATTTCATACATATTCGCTGAACCAGTTCTTGATTCCTGCGGAACTGATTCAGATTATTGGCTGTGGTCGCTGTGGAGAAACCGCTGATCCACGGCTAATTTATCGGCAATTTCGTTTCCTTGAACACTGGAGTGTTCTGGAACCCTTATAAGTACAAGCCTGTTCTGTCTTGCTACAGAATTAAGCTTCTTCTTACATTCTTGAACAATCTTCGAGGTTTGCTTCGCGTTCTCCGGGGTCTTCAGTGCAGCCTGACTGCCTCTGAAACCACCAATTTGTTTCTTGCTCCATTTTCTCTCGATTATCTATTGGGCTACTTTGAGGATGGTAAAAATTTCTGTTTGGGAAACAGATGCCATTCCTCCCATAGCATAGTGATTCTTATTACTATCGTTTAAGTGCCATCCGGCTCCAGATCCTATTTCATTCTTGGACCTATCGGTAAAGAAAATATCCATCAAACCTCCCAGAATGCATTCTGGATTGCAATCTGACTTCAAATTTCCTTCCATATGCAACTATGGGTTTCAAGTCGTCTTTAGGTGCCAAACACAGTGGATACTGCTCAGATAGTAACTTAAACATTTCTCAGGTCCCGAAGTTCCGTCTTCGTGCCAGGAACCATATTTATGGAGTCTACACATTGTCTTTATTGCTTCCTGTTTTATCCTAAGATCCAAGGGGAGTAAATCAAGCATAGCATTTAGGGCATCGCCGTAGGTTGTACTCAAGGCACCCGTAATGCTAACCCTCACGTTTGGCAAATGTTTTTTAGCTGTGTAGCTGTTCAAGCCTTAAGAAGCTACTTAGGTTTCGAGGAAATATATTATTTTTTTTAATTAGTTTTATTTATGCATATTTGAAATAAAAAAGTCTTTGATAAACTCAATTGCCATATGAAGAGCTGTCGAAAATAGTCTGTATTTAATAGAAGCATTCCATATGCACTTAAACCAGTTTTTTACGCAGAAAACTGCGAAATTCCGCTTGAATGATACAATAACTCCACTCCGTTTGATAAAATCATCCATAAAAATGGCATATATTTGAATTTATAAAGTTCATTAAAAATACGTAAACATATTTTAGCAATACGCAAATTGCTTGGCCAACTTTTTAGAATATTTTAAAAATGTCAAAATAAATTTTTGTTCAACAAAAGTTTTGCGTGGAAGTGTAGCAACAAAAACATTTATGTGCATTTTTAGCACTCACATGTCACAGTCCGAAAATCAAAAATCTTTTAATTATAGAAACAACGCTGCGATTTGGATATATATGAATAAAATATAAAATTAAATTAACGTCAAACCAGAAGTAAATGTTCCAAGTAAACACTTGCCAATTCTATCAGTTTTTAGATAACCTGTGCTGCCATTGAAATATCTGAATAACGTAATAAAATTCTATTGACGTAAATTAAAAACTGAAAAAAGTTGCAAAACACTTCTTCTACACCAATTTTAGTACTGGTAAAGGAAACACTAATTGGCAGTATCCGGTTGAAATGTGTGCAAAAATTATGTATCAGCTTCTATGTCAACTCATAAAGAGTGGTTAAGTTTTAAGGACCGGTATTTTGAATAAAATACAATTTTTGTAAGAAATTATTGTCATTTCTCTTTATTATGATAATATTGGTAAAGCTCAATTACGTATATTTAATAAAATATGGGCCAAATGACCACCGCGGCCTCGGCGGCACACCTCCACCCGATGGTCCAAATTTTCGATGACGCTGAGGCATAATTGAGGTTATATGCCGTTAATGTACCGAATTATCTCATCCTTTAACTCTTGAATTGTTGCTGACTTATCGACGTACACCTTTTTATTCAAATAACCCCAGAGAAAGAAGTCCAACAGTGTCGTTGACGTTTAGATGTGGTTCACATTCAACATCGGCCCTTGAGATTTAACCATCCTTTATATAGTGAAACCTCGATATAAGGAATCTTGACAAAACGAGAAACTGCACGTAACACATTTTTTGCTGGTTTTTGCTCTGTGACAACTTCGTTTTTGTGAAATGTTTCAACAATGGAAAGGAGTTCTTTGTATCAAAACCACGCTTTCTTTCAACACCCTTTTTCGGTATTTGGCCGAGCTCCTCCTTCTATTTATGGCGTGCGTCTTGATGTTCTTCCACAAATGGAGGGGCTTACAGTTTTATGCCACCTCAATAATATTTTCAGAATATGAATCAAATTGCATTGTAAATATAATTTTTCCACATTTTTGCCACATGGTGCGAAGGGATTGCAGGGTGTTTACTTTCTCAGATTGTGAAACGTTTTTGAACCTTCTCAATTCTTAAAGATGAACCCATATGGAATGGATCCCTAAAAAGAGAAAAATACAAATTCCTCAGCGTAGAAATATCCTGGAACTCCCTTGAATTCCTTATGACAAAGCTAAGCATAGATCTAGACTTGGCAATCTTAAAGTCTATATGTTAAGAAAACGAAATTTTCGATATATAGACATGTCCGACATTGTGTGGAGTCACTGTCTGGTGGAACTCACTGAAAATGATGGCATGGGTGAAGAAACTAGAGAGAGTTCAATTGCGTGCTCTCATTGGAATCAGTGGCGCGCTTCGAGCTCCTTTTACTCTGTTTAAAGCAATATTAAATGTGGCACCCGTAGATATCGCAGGCAAAGCTGCTGCTGCACTTGTCACAATCAGACTGAGAGGTTCGCGCTACGGGCTTGACCGCAATTACGGACATTCAAGTGTATACTAAGAAACTTTGAGTTCATCCCCTTGGCGGCTGATCAATGCACACCCTCCCTTAGAGCAAGCAGAAAAGTCTTCACTCAAGTTCCTTGAAGGGAAGAGAGGGCGAATCGCAGCATTTGGAGACAGGGCCTGGTAAACCAGTTAATGGATGGCTTGAAATTGGGCGGAAGGGTTGACAGAGGATTATTCTGCGATTTCAGGTAACCGGACCACTGTAGTGAATTTGAAGCAGAAGTAGCGGCAATTCAAGAAGCAGTTGCTCAATTGTGTAATAATTGTCACTGAAGTAAATATCTACTTCGACAGCCAAGAGAGAATCAGGGCCCTGAGCTCGATAATGGTGCGCTAGGAAATGCTTGCGGAATTCCTGACTTAACTTTTGATCGAATTCATTCGAATTCTTTGATGTAAGGCTCATCTGTTCACCGGATCTTAGCGACATTGCTGGAAACTGCGCGGGGGATAAGCTAGCTAGACAGGGAATCCGTGCGGGAGTTTCCCCGCTGAGTGAAAGGATTGAGATCCCGTTGACTGCCTGAGGTCGTCTCCGGGAGAGGCGGAACTCGCGTCAACTGAGCAAATACACGAACTTGTAAGGACGCGAAATCTTTCTGGCCACGTGTAGATCGGAGGCGCTCGAGGGATCTTCTGAGCATAATAACATCTTAGCACTCGAAATCCGTAGTTGCCCTTACAGGGCATTGTCCACGAGGTATGCATGCTGTGAGACTCTTCATTACTTCGAGTCCTTTTTCTGTTAGCTGCATGAAGGATCAGGTGGAACCATCTCAGCATCTTCTACTTAGCTGCCGTGTTTTCGACAGCCTAAGATTTAGGTGTCTTAGCTCTCATTTCTTTACTACACCTGTTGATATAGCTTTCCTTGGTAATAAAAACCTGATTAACTTCATTAGTAGCACGAAGCGGCTAACACCGTAACTCAATCATTGGTCAATCGTCATCAACAAATACACATCCGCCCTCCTCCTTCCTTCTTTCCTGGTAGTTTCCTTTTCTTCTTATTTCCTTTGCAGTGGCATCACAAAAGACGAATTTCATTTTCGTCCAAGTGTGCTCTCTCTCTAAGAAAAATTGCGTATGCACGAACGACTGGAGCTTCAAATCTACGCACTCCCGAATGGTAGTCACGCACCAACCCATTCGGCTACGTGACCGCTAGTGACGAAAGCGAGCTTTTTTTTAAATATATAAAGTACAATAGTAATATATATATACATATATATATATTTTTTTTTTCATTGCAGAGTTTTATCAACCGTTGTAATCAAACAACTTTTGCAATTCTGATTTTTTAACAGCCAGTACAGTTTTCGTGATCACCCAAATTATTTGCATAAATTTTAAAAAGTGGGTTTTCCGCACACTTGGAGGTAAGGCGATCAAATAAAATGTATACACACCTGCATACATACATGCACATAGCCCGCGGGAGGGAAACGAAGCTAAGGTGGGCTTTTAGTGGGTGAGTCGAAAGACAAATCTTACACTTTTTGGCGTTCAATGCATCGCCTTCATAAAAAAACATTCATGCATACAACCCGTCTAAGGGAAGCTAAGGTGAAGCCGACGACACGTGATTTGCAAATAATTTCAAACAAGCAAAGTAAAATATTCAAGAACTCATCCGCATAAGCGTGCATGAATATCTGACGTTTAATATTTTATGAGCCACACAAGCGCGTAATAAAGAATTTCAATTAACGAAGCAGTTTTGTGAGCTTTCGGTGAATTCTACTTTATTACCCAGACGTGAATTGCTTAATAGGAATTTACGACATTAAAAATATTTTATTTTCGCGTGGTTTTTGAAAGAAGAACATAGAAAAAAAGAAAAATGTTAAGAGAATTAAGTTTTGATAAAAAGATTATAAATTTCTGTGGACTAAAACTAACACGCATTTAATTCAAATTTCGTAATTTTTCGAAATATTTTCACTATCTGGAAAATTTTTAGATTCGGAATTTGAGTTAGGTTAGGTTGGGTTTTTGTGGCAGCCAGTTTAGAGTAGCCAACTCACTTAGGGACCTACATGTGGTGACATTGTGAAACACGGGACCTTCAATGTTTATTCATTCTTTGAAGCTCTTAGATGTTCTTATGAAGCGTAGATAAGGTTTTATCCCAGCACCGAATAGTTACGTAAGAGAGTCAAAAGGACGTTTTCCTAAAAACCTTGCCCTCCTCCTAGCTAAGGCTGTACAATTAGAGAGTTGTACTGTTTCTTCCTCATTCTCATTTCTACAACTTCTGCCGTATTAATGGGAAAATATTCCTTGCCTAGAAGGGCGTGTACCTAAAAAGCTGCCTAACAGCCAATGACCAGCAACACACACCACGACCTTCAAGATGTTCTTTCTTGAGAGGTTGAGCGATTCTCCTGACCTTTCCTAATCAATTTGCTGTCAAATCAGCCTGGTTGTAACACAAGTATTTTCTTCTCTCCGTGACCTATTGGCCACTTGGAGAATATTATTTTTTATCCTACATTTGCCTGTCGTTATAGGAAATCCAATACTGCCGCTGTTTTCAAGCAGCGGAAAATTAGTACCCTTTCTGGCTAGCTCATCGGACTTGCAATTTCCTTCAATATCTCTATATCCCGGAACCCATATAAGGGTTGAAGGGACCTTTAAGATGATGCTAATATCATTTAGAGCTGCCAGGCATTCCTGTATAAGCTTTGATTTTAGTGTAACTGCCTTCATTGATTTGACGGCCGCCCGGCTGTCCGAGAAGGTATTTATTGGCGTGTGTGTTACGATGCACAGTTACCTCCTTTATGGCCAAGACTTCTGCCTGATATACCCTACAGTAGTCCGGACGTCGGACAGATAATTCTAATATTTATTCTGTTGGAAAAACTCCATAGCCTACTTTAATTCCTAGCTTGGATCTTTCCATGTAAGGATTTATTTCCCTTCTTCTCCATAGTGTTTGAGTATGCCACTTTTCTTGTTGTGATGCTAGTCTCGAAGAGCCTGTCGAAGGTGAGTTTAGGGAAAGAGTAGTCGCTTTCTTGATTGTCGAAAAGTAGTTGATTTCTTGTAGTCGAAAAGACACGAAAAGAGACAAAGTTACACATTGCATCAGTGGCGCCAGCAAGTGGAATCGGACAATCGCGGTAATAGCACAGACACATCAAATTTAGCGAAGTTCTCAACCATCTGTGTAATCTTTCTGCCAGAATAATGTCACACACAGATGGCGCTTCAAGATGGCAGTAAGAAGACGTTGTGCTTTAGCAACGACAGGTGGGCATTCCCACTCGACATTGAAGTCTTTTAGACATGAAAAGTATACCGATCCCACTCGACATTGAAGTCTTTTAGACATGAAAAGTATACCGATCCCAGGCAGTTGTAACGAGTTCTGCTTAGATCAGGCCAGTGACAAAGGAGGTGTTCTAACGTATCTCTTTCTTCTTCGCATGAACTACACGCGTGGTTGTGAACTGATTTCATTTTAGCTGCGTGATACGGAGCGAGACAATGCCCGTCAGTAATCCAACCAATATTTTACATTCCTTCCTTGGGAGTGATAGAATAAAGTTGATTGTTTTTGTGTTGCATGTTCCTAGTTTTTCGTTATTTTGGCAATCCTGTGGGAGGTCGAGGCTTTCCATATAGACTGTGCTCCCAGAGTTAGTTTCTCGTCTAGTTCTGTCTGTTTTTTTTTTTTTTGAAGCATTTTATTCCGTATGCCAGGTAGGTAGGTAGGTAAGATGGCAGGAGTACCACAGGTACACTTCAAGTGCCACTTACGTGCCGTTTTGATACCATAATGTGGACCACTACCAGTGAAAAGATTTAGGGAAGAGAAAAACCGTCTACAGTCTGGAGAATTTCTTCAAGTCATCCCCAAAGGGCACGCTAAGGAATCTCAAGCGCCTAGCCGCCAGAGCCGGACATTTGCAGAGAAAGTGTTCCACAGTCTCTTTCTCTGCAGGATCCCCACAGCTTCTGCAATAGGCGTTCTACGGAATTCCAAGAATCTCCGCATGAGTACCGATCACCCAGTGACCAGTGAACACCGCAATGAGCTTAGGAATTGAATTGCGGAGGACTCCCATCACCTTAAGCGTTTTGTTTCTGTCGTATTGAGGCCATAGTGTTTTCGAAATAGCACACGTTGAAACAGACCTCCATCTGTCTTGCGCTTTTTTTAGAAAGAAATTGTGTAGTTTCCCTTTAACAACGGTCAAGGGGATACCGATGTCTGAGAAGCCAGCTGACAGCTGAAACCGGTTCTGTCGACCCCTTCCTGGCAAGCTCATCGGCAATTTCATTTCCCTCTATATTCCTGTGCCCAGGAACCCAGACAAGGGAAATGTTTCCTGCACTTTCGAGACGTTTGAGTTCCTCCTTACAGGAGTTCACCAGAAGAGAAATGCAATACGGCGATGAAAGGGCCTTGATCGCAGCTTGACTATCGAAAGAAATATTAATGTCTCCCTCCCAACAGCGATCCCGAAGCATTTTGCATGCCGCAGGATCTCGAAGACCTCTGCTTGAAAAACGCTGCTTGTTTCCGGCAGTTTAAAGGAGACTGAAATGCTGGCTGATTTAAAGCAAACCCCCGCTCCCACTCCAGACTCCATCTTGGATCCGTCAGTGAAAACAGAGGTATCTATATTCGTACCGAATATGCCCTCTTTCCAATCTTGCCTGCTCGGAAAGATAGCCCCAGCACAACCCTTAAAGCACAGTTTGCGGATGGAGAGGTCAGTGCGAAGAACAGAGAAGGAAGGGGAGATCTGCTTCAAGATGCTATGTCCTACAGGAAGTTGTCTCCAAAGGCCAATTTCCTTCAACCTAATAGCACTCTGAGCAGCAGTGGGTTTAACCTGCAGATCCACAGAAAGTAAGTGTAGAATAACGTTGAGCGCAGCAGTGGGATATGTTCTACAAGCACCAGTGATGCCCACACATGCAGTTCTCTGCACTCTCTCTCTAGTTTGGTGGTGTTGTAGCCCTTCTGAAGAGCTAACCACCAAACTAGGCAACCGTATGTCAAAATTGGTAGAACCACTAAGTTGTACATCCAAAGTACGACACGTGGCTTGAGACCGTTGTATGCCAATTTTGAAAATATATTGAATATATTGACTTCTTCATTTTAATGAAAATCAGGGAAAATATGGCCGTTTACAGGTATCTGTCCGCTTAAAGTGTAAGTTCGAAATCGCTCACGAATCGCATTGATTTTTGCAAATTTTTTCCGCTGAGGTGTTAAGCCTTTTCTTACATAAAAAAGGCTTCCAAACGTGTGCTTTATATGGAAACAAATTCTGCGAATATTCTAAATAGATTCAGTTCATTATGTGAGCACAAGAGTAGGCATAAAATAAAAGGTCAATAAATTAATCCATTAATGGCAAAGATTTCGCAGGTTGAATATAATTTTTATAATTTTCATAAAATTCGATTCTATGTAAATAAATGGATTTATGTGTTGCTGTGTGTTATGAAAATCTACTATGTGTACATTTTTGTATTGTAGAATTTGCTGAAATAAAAAACTAAATAAAGTTGGACCAGATTTACGATAAATCACAAATTTGCATATCAACACAAAGTAAACTAGCCATTTTTCAGAACCAGATAACTAATTTACATTTAACGAGCAAAATACATAAATTTAAAAAACTTTGCAGAAATAAAAAAAAAGCCAATAAAAACCAAATTAGTAAAAAAAACCTATTTCAAATAATTTCCGTGCTAATTTTTGTTCTGTTTTTGTCTTAATATAATATCAACACCAATTTTAGACTTCCTTAACTCGATCGTGCGCTTCATATAATTTACACTCCGATTCAAATATATAATTAAGCAATTTGCGAATTTACAAAATAAAAATATATTATATATAAATAGAAATCAATTGAAAAAGGCGCTTTAACATTTAGCAAAATTATACAATGTAAATAATCAGGCTCTGAAAAAAATCTCAAAATAATTAGCGAAAATGTTTGTGCTATCAATCAGCAAAACAAATGATTATCGCACGCTGAGCAACTTGATTTGCATACACGCGAGCGTTCATTAATTGAAATATGCAAATCAACAAAAAAGAAAGAAAGAAAAAAAAGACAAGAAAATACAAAAACCCCAAATCAGCACCTTTTCGACACACTTTCCGCCATAGCTCGCAGCTAAGCCTTTCTTCCAGCCAACAATCGTTAATTTGTCTCAGCTTTAAATAACTAAAATCATGGGTGCGCCTCGAGCCGAAATACTCGTAAAAACGATTAGATTTGAAATCATCATAAAAATGTGCTCGGGCTAATTTTTACAGAGCAGTTATTACGAAATGTTTGAGTTGTAATATTTATTTGTAAAGTACAGGTGTAAGCCTTAAGGTTTCCTATTATAAATAGCGACTGAATTGAGCAAACTAAAATTTTTAGGTATCTGTTTGATGGCTGGTTGCTTAAGTGGTTGCAGCGGAAAAATCAAGCATTTTTGTATCTTTCTTCTGGCGTGACAATAAGTAGAACATGTTACATGGGTACAAATTTAATCTTAAAAATAATAGCCATAGCGACATATTTTCCCAATCTCCCAGGCAATTTGGCCGTCCTTGGCCGCAAACCAATCATCGAGCCATTTTTTGGCTTCTTCGTGAGACTTGAAGCGCTGCTCGGAAAGTGCGTGTCCCATCGATGCAAGCAAATTATAATCGGAAGCGCCAAGTCTGGTAAGTAAGCCACATGCACCAGCGGTTCCCAATCGTACGTCTGCACCAACTCCCGGGTCGCTCTTGTTCGATGTGGCGGTGCAATGTCATCAAGTCACCCATCTTCCGACCTTTAAAATCATGTCCATGTCTTTCAAATGTTTGGAAATGGTTTTTTGGGTCACTCCCAACTGCTCTGTCATCATTTCTTGCGTTTGATCATCATCTTCATCCACCACTTCAGAATTTTTCAAACCTTCTGAAGCACTGTGCTCTACTTAGAGCATGTCCACCATAAGCTTTTATATTATATATTATATAAGCATTTGATGAGCTTGAGAAGCGTCTTTCTTTAATTGATAACAGAAAATCAACGATGTCCGCAAATCGTAGTTTGAAGGCACGAAATTCGACATTTTTAAGAGCGACAAAAATGCATTGTTGTACGAAACGTAACAAACAATGAACTGAGTATTGTTGACAGATGACAGACGAAAAAAATAAGACATTTAGGAAGGTATAAAAATACTCTATGGGCTAATAGCTGAAAGTCTCATTTCATAGGTATTTACCTGGTACAAATTCAGAAAATGTATTTTCTGCTTTTTTGTATTTTCAAATTATATAGGAAAATGTAATTATGTAGACTAGCAAATACCCAGCATGCGCAGCTCTGCTGCTGATGCAAAGTATAGGTATGAAGGTAGATGAAATGGTTGAAGTACAGACTGGCACTCCCTAAGTATCATTAAAGCGTCGTTTTGATAGAATTTTTAGATCTTCAACGGGCAGATATCTACAGCCAACCAGAGCTGTTGATGTAACAGAGAAGGTTGATGGCTGCCCCAGGCTGTCGATGAAGGGAACACCCAGTGACCTTAATGGTATGGCTACCAAACCCGAACATTCACAGAAAATAAAAATATAAAAATAAAAATTAAATAGTTTGTGAAATGGGGATTAAATTATAATCTCAGCTTTTCTGCATGAGTACCAATCGTCCAATGACCGGTCGCACATCTAAATTTTGGAAATTGAATAGCGTAGAGTCCCCAAGTCTATCTGCGTCTTGCATCTATTGGATTTTTGAAATACCACTCGAAGAAATGGAGCTCCATCTGATCGGTGCTTTCATGAGAAATAGGTTGTGCAATTCTCCTTTAACAACAGTCAGGAGGATGCCGATGCCCGGGTGAGAGACCTCTGAAACCAAATCAGCCTCATCAGCAATTTCATTTCCCTCTATGTTCCTGTCTCTTGGAAACCCGATCGGGAAAATGTTTCTTGGAATGGAAATTTTTATTTTGACCTTTATGCGCTTCCTTTGCTTGTCTGTTTGCATACTGCAGCTGTCTAATTCAAAAATGTTAAATATCATATATTTCACGTACGATACCATATGCAAATTTTGCGTTACCTTATATGTTAGAAAAAGTTATAAGCGACCCAATAACAAACCAGCAAACCTTAATCAGAGGGCAAACAAGTTTTTATCCTTGCTTTGCCTGCTTATTCTCCGTAGCTCCGTTCAGGGGAAGCGGACTCACACAAGCAGCAATATATTTTTTTGTGTTCAAAATTTTAATATATCGTCCCCTTAGTATAACAATAGCCTATGTGCTCATAGGCTATTATTTTTTTATTGAATTTTTGGATTCTACATCGTCGGTTTTATATGTGGCCAAAATTTTGTCAAATTCTAGTTCCACAAAGTGGGTCAAAACGTCAGTCAAAAAATAATAAATATTTACAGACATAACGAGATTTGAGTGAGAGCTACTTTCGACAAAAAGTTTGAAATTCATTTTCTCAAAACATCAAAAAATGTATAGGCTATTTTAATACTAAGGGGACGATATATATATTATATATTAATAGTAACAGAAAATAATTTATAAAATTTATTAATGCAGTCCGATAGTAAAATTTTCATAGTTTTAAAATTTTTTTTTTCGTTTAATTATTTAAAATTCGTCGGCAATCAAACAATTCAAATATAAACTAAGCAAAATATTTTACCATTCCTTTTTGCACTACACTTTAGATTAGATAACCTTCGCACAGTACCAGTGATCTCACATAGACCACAACTGGTCCCTAGCATTACTTAGAAGGTGAAGGAAAACACTGTAGGTCTTACTAGTTTTTCACTGTTTCTTGGGTCTTAGTAAGATGCAGATCAGCAGTCTCTCTGAAAGAATAGCAAAGCGCAGAATTTAAGGAGCTAAGCTTTCTCCGTAGTGATCTTGGCATTAACTTCATTAAGGCCCGCTTTATTGCTTTTAGTCTCAGCAACGACATTTCCACTAAATTCCTTGCAAAAAAATTGGGAGCAATGAACTAGCTGATCTAACTGTAAAGGAAGCCTTGAGAGTCCAATAATCGCTTAACCAGCGACATACAAAACTACATCAAGAAACTTTTTAAATAAAAAAATGGTGCATATGACAATTCTACCAGTTGGTTAAAAAAATAAGCTTGTAAAAATTAACTATGAACGAAATCTCCTAAAGCAAGAAAAATGTGAATTTTTCAACCAATACTCATATAAAAGTTCTCTACCCAATACAAAGCCAATGAACAGCCTTACAGACCAAGTCCTAGACAATCTCAAAACTTTTTCTAGCTACTTAAAATAGTGTAATATATACGACAAAATCTAATCAAAAATGATTACAATCCAAATTTCCTACTTTCTTATTGTGGACAAACATTATTTAGCTTAAGGCCACCGCAGCTAAAGCTTAGATATTTGTTGTAATTAAGTAAAACTTTCTTAAAAAAAACAAAAAGTTTCAGTATTTAATTTATTCATTTATTTTTTGTTTATTATCAGAAAAAGCCATCAAAAAATTATTCTTCTACGTAACAGAGAGAGCTTTCTACTATTTAAACAAAATTTCCGTATTAAAGCTATAAGTGAAGTAGCCTATAGCTCCGTAGATCTCTTACGCTGGTCGAATATAAATGACAGATATAAATGATTAAGTTTTTTCATAAATTTTGAAGAGATTCTTTTATGATTGTATTAGATGCGACATCGCACAATTTTATACGCAGAGAAGTGTCTACATACATTGCATTGTCTAATAAAGAGCAATGCCTCTAAATCTAATAAGATTCTACATCTGTAAATATTACTCTAATTTTTAAACAATTCAAGCATCTTAAAATTTATCCTTAAATATTTGGCTTTATGTCATAGCCAACGCTTTACCAAAAACATGGAACAGGTATGTGAAGCCCAGTACCGCCCCAACTTAGATTCTCCTTTACCTCTTTCTTCACAAAATTACTTTTAAACAATAGGCCCGCCTTCCCATTCACTTCGACATATTTCAATTAATAATTACACTCACCCACACAGCTTTTTTTTAAGGCAGAAAGCAGCAAATGGTCTGCAAAAATCCACTTACTCTTCAACACGTACACACACACATACAGAGCTCCTCATAAACTTATTACCTAAGCAGTGCAAAGCATTAGTAGCGCAGTATTTGCCACATGATTTCAACATAAATTCCATTCCATTGTAAATTTTGCGAAATATTTTTAATGGCTTGGGGATTTTGGTTTCGGTAATTTTCATTTATTTATTAATTATTTTTCTTCTTTTATTTATTTTTTAATTTTGCACATTTTTTTGATGAGTTCACCATTAATGGCGCAATTGTAGCGATTGCCCGTTGATTTGTGTTATAATTACAGAGATTTGTTTTTGCTTCAGTGTTTTGCGAATACTCAAGCAATTTTTTTTAAATTTAGTTTTATAGTTTTTATAGTTTTTATATAAACACTTTCAAAGCGCTTTTTAATGATTTTTTTCAAATTTTTAATTTACATTTACAATTTATTTACTTCTGTTAACTTTGTACTTACGCTGTTATCAACATTAAGCCTGAGTTGCAGTTGATTGCGTCGGTGAAAGACCGTCAGCTGGCGTTGTTGCTGCAGAATTATTGGCTGCTTGAATACTAATTTGTTTATGCTTTTCGCAAGTAAACAAATTAGTAGTTTTTATTTTGCAATTTTGAATTAAAATATCGAAGTCATAGGTTTGTAATTTGCTGATTACTGGTATTTCTAAATCAAAAATTGAAACTCCGAAATATCAGTACATTGGGCATGGGTGTAGCTGTAGTAGGGCGCTGTAAGGTAAGAAATGGGCAAAATTTAGTAAATATTTGTGTTAGGTGACATGAACTTGGCGACGACGGCTTTGTAACCAGAACGAAAAGGCTGGCGATGCAGAAATACTCAAACACGTGTGTGGGATATTTTGCACTAAATATAGTTCAAAAAAATAAATAATTGGCGCGTACACTTCTGTTAGGTGTTTGGCCGAGCTATGTGTACATAAATATAGCTACTACCACTAAAAATAGCTACAAGGTTCAATTAAAAAATAAATGGCAACAAACATATTTTTAGAAAATTTTGTTGAAATTATATGTAAGATTAACGAAATTTCATCCCCTGTCTACTTTTTTATTTAAAAATGTTATATAAATCTTTTGTGATCGCAAAATCAGAATTTCATGGCAGCGTTAGGTTTCTAATAAAAAAAACCAGATAACATTTAACTCGTTAGATTTTAAGTCCAAAACGACTCTTCGAGAAAGTGTTGATTGATGATGAAATAATAAAAAAAAATTTTTAATTTTATATAATATATAAGATTATCCATGTCTCCATAGATTTTAAGCACAAAAGAACTGTTCGTTAAAATGAAAACATGTGAACAAATTTGTGTAGTGTAAATAGCACCTGCGGTCAGTATTGAAGACGAATGTAGGCGAATTTTCTATCAATAGAGTTTATTTAATTCTAATTTTCCTGTTTCCATAATTCAAGAACATTTTGTACATATTGAAGTGAAACTTCTTTACGCGCGTCAGAGTATAATTTCAAGGCCGGACACACGAGCTAGCGTTACGCAAAACCGTCACGAAATGTATAAGCCTACGGCATGCAAGCTATTCCCTCTTAGCTCCGGGATACGCTCACGCATGCTGTCCAGCAGCTTATATGTGTGCGTGTCGGGTGCATGACGCTAATATCTAAAAGTTTTGATTTTCATCATGGAAAAGCCGACAACAAGTATGTGTGACACGAAGAAAGTATGTGTGTCATCCGACACGCACACATATAAGCTGCTGGACAGCAAATTCATGAGCGTGTCCCGAAGCTATTTCTCCGCTTTGTGCGGTGCTTCGTAGTGTACGTCGCACTATCACAAGTTACTTCCATTAATGGATTGTTTATAATTACACGCAATGATGATTTGAGATTCTACCATGGCTGGAGACCATCAACAACAATGACATTATTGCAAGCAGATTTTCGAAGACTGTCGGTGAATTGTTTGGAAACTCTAAACTAACAAATGATTCAATTTATACAACAAAGAGAAGGATTGTCGATATACTCTTTTAATTGTCAAAGTCTACGTGCTCATGCTACTGCTTCCAATTGTGAAAAAATGCAATGTGGTAGTTTTTCATGAGGCTTGGTTGCGAGAAGACGAGGAAATCAGTTTACCGAATTTTAGCTGTGTAAAAAAAGTAATGTTCGAACCGGACAAAAATCTGGCATGTGTGTGTTGAACTAAAAAATCAGATTCACTACAATTGATTTCTAGTATAGCAAACATATCACATTTTATACGTGTGAGCAGTACTATCGAACAGTGTAATAATAGATGTTGACGCCTATTAAAATTCGCCATATATCCCACAACAACGAGTGCCTACGTACATGCTGTGATTCAACCTGTTCACCTTTAAATTTATTGCACTCGTAATAATAATTTTACTATGTAACATCATACCTTAACAGGTATTTGTACATGATAACATAGCTGGTTTACATTCAAAATCTCAAATACTTCTCTCTCTGATTGTGTTGTGAGCGATGTTGCCAAATATGCTATGCATGACAATTTGAGAGCTTGACTTCTATATAGCTACAAATACAAATTTGACTGTTATTGATTGCCGTTACTGCACGAATACATGCATTTAGCTGCGATATTGTGTTTGTTGATTATGTTGCGCTTAACAGTGATTAAAGTTTTAGTGTACAATCAAGTATACAAAGGAGAAAAAATTGAGAGTAATCAAGCATTAAGTTATGAGAGCCTGAAACTTTTATGGTATTTTTTTTTTTAATAAATGTGTGTACTAATTTATGTTTTAGTACTCTAAAAGAGAGAAAAAAACAGAAAAATTAAAAATTTAATTATACGTAGTTTGCACGTTTGTAAGTGCTTTAGTGCAAAAAACAACAGCAACAAAATAGTAATAGTTCAAAAATATGTGTGAAATATAAGGCAAAAAGGTTTGAAAATTACACAAGAATAATTATTATATAACTACCTGCAAAATTTTTGAAATTTTTGTATAAATTTGAATTTTCCCCAAAATGGAATTATGCATTCCATTCATTGAATAATATAACCAAACGCCTCAAATGCCACATTATTTGTGCTTAAGTTAAATTTAACGTTTAACAACTCTAGCTTTGTGCATTAGCGTAATCATTTTACAACCTTTTAATTGTTTAATTACTCTTGACAAGCACAAAATCGTTTCATGTCGCTTCACGTTTCATTTTAATTTCCAAATTTGATATGTTTACAATGTGACATTTTTCCCAAATACAACTGAGAGTGTTGGTGTCAAAACCGCAATTGCCAACAACAAATAGGGTAAAAACTAAAAAAAAAATATAGAAACAAAAAATGCATTCACACAATAAATGCGGCAATTGTTCGCACATTCGCTTCATTCAGTTTACTTGAAGGCAGTGGAATTGTAAAAACAACATAAAAATTTTGAAAAATTACCAAATGTTACAAATAAGGCACTAAACTTATGCGGAACCATAGAATAAAAGCAACTGCCTTGTAAATTAACTTTAAGCTTGAAAAATCACTTTGAAATACTTAAACCGTTATTGTATGTAATACTCTACAGTTAAATACAATTTGTATGAGTGCAATCAATAAATGACGAAAAATAGGAAAATTACCAATTCTTTTTTATAATTTAGATCAGTAGTAGAGTAGAAAAGAGAGAAATTCTCCTATTGCGATTACTTTTAAAGAATTAATTTTTTTTATTTTATTTTTTACTTTAAGCAAACAAGAGGTTGTCTATAAAGTCGGTTTACTGACGATAGTTTAACGTGACAACGTCATAAGAAAATACCACAAATAGAAGGAGGAGCTCGGCCAAACACCCGAAAAGGGTGTACGCGCCAATTATATATATATATATATATATATATGCCTGTAGATATAACCGCACACACAGGGCACTAACTTTATTCCTCTAAATGCGTATGTCGTCCAAAGCTAAAATTCTATGCCTAGCGATTACAAGAACAAAATGCATTTATAGGCGCAGCCGTAGCGGCTATCATAATTGTTGCCATAGTGCTGAACAGTTTCAACTACATATTGTACTGTACAACAAAAACTCATTACAAAATATATATAAGGTATAGCTCTCTCTCTTATTTTCCTTTACGTTATATCTTTTTTTTCTCTCGCGGAACGAAAATGCCCAAAACGTTGCATGGCCTTGAAATTTTACTCTCCATTCTCGGTCGCCCATCGACGCCTAAGAAGTTTCACTTAAAAAAAATTAGCGACAATGATCACTTGAAAGTTTCCTGTAATATTTTTTTATGCTAAGCAAACCAGAGAACACAGTGTGCCATAACGTATTTAAATTTCTGATCACCTGCAGCTCAAAGCCCAAAAGTATGACGGTAAAAATATTACGTATGTGTGCACTACAGAATACTTTTTCGAAGCGTTCTTAAAAAATGTCTGACGAACAAGTTTGCTTATATTTTCCTTTCCTTTTTCCCAATTCAATACTTTTAAGTACAATATAAATATGTAATATAAGCAAGACAATCCTTCTCCCCGTTTTAATGACTTGTCTATTCAAAGAAGTGGCAGCTACGAAAAACCTTTCCCTTTTACCTGATCAAAGGTCGTTTGAGTGCTTTGACTTCACCTTACAACACTCACAGTCAGCCAGTCAGACAGCCACTTATTATAAACTTCTGGTTAGTGACTGCAGTTTGTGCTACATTTTTTAAGCAAGGTAGAACTTTCCGTCGCTCATCGCTGATTTCGTTTAATAATTTTGAAAAGCTGTAGTTAATTGTGAAACTCGTCATTGAAACAACAATCGCCGATGGAATTTTTTAATATATTATATTTTATTTTTTTTTTAAATTAAATTAAAATGAAAAAACATCAATCAGAAATCGGCAAGTGGATGTTGAACAAAATAAAAAAAACAGCTTTTAGGATCGCAATGATGTCATATTCTTAGTGGTTGAAAAGCCAACATACATCTTTCGGGTTAAGTAAGTTGAAAGGGTCTCACCAGTTACATCGTCAAATAAATTTTTCACCACCTGTTTCCACCTTGAAATGAAATGCAGCTAAAAGTTCTTTTAATTTACAGAATTACTATGCATTTCAACCGGAATAGAATTAAATCAAATAGCAATTTGATTTATATTTGAGATTAATGGGCAGTAGCTGACTACCAGAGCTTTCGGCATTTGTATGAAAAGAAGTACATCTTCAGCACTAGACATTTTCGAAGGATGTACGCATTTACTTTGTTTATTACAGAGAAAGGATATATTTACATATGTAAAAAATACAGATAAAAGTAATTGCTTTTACGATTCTCTGTCCATCACGCAAAATTTAATTAGTTAACCCTCTTCCATTTGCATAATCGCGGTTTTGCTGCGCCTGAAAGCAACTTGTAAAGAATGTTAATATTTGTTATATGTAGTATCTATCACTAACAAAACATTTTCTGTTAGGTCAATAGAGTTGAGTGAATTCTATTCGGAGAGTGTAGGAATCTTTGATGTAATAAACGGGCACCTCGAAAGGTTAAGAATTGAAAGTTTCAGGCTCTGACTTAATTTTCTTAATGAATATAGGGTGATACATTAAAGACGCACATTTTGAAATGAAAAAAAAAAATATATTTATTGAAAATTTCCATGTTTAAGACGCTTTTATGGTAATTAAAAAGATACAAAAACATACATAAAGAGTTAATATTATAGAACACAATATCCAGTGAAATGTTGGCTCAAGTCATGGTGGCAAGATTTTGACTTAGAGTCAGCTCATTTCTAGCAATGCTGCGTAAGATCTCGTCTATCTTAGAATTATTATGGGGCAACTAAGCAAGCAATGCTACTGCCACCATTTCGCAGGGTGCCAAAATATCCCAACATTCATGCATTGCGCGTTCGTCTACTTATCGATGGCTTAATCGAGATCTCGGAGAATGGGTACATATGTAGAAGTCCACGCAAGTGGCGAAGTACGTGATCGCAATTCACTTGAGAGTGGCCAGGACGATTCTTTTATCATACATATGGTCCAAGCAGCTCAAAACTTTCGAGTTTCGCCGAAGTAACCTAAGAGGAGCTTCCGAGCATCCATTCGCGAGCAAGCTAATGTAAGAAGGCGAAGCAATCCGGGATATCTGGTTGTGCGCTGGGTTTGGGACCCGTCATGTAAAAATTCACTCCAATGAAAACGAAAACAAAACCTCGAATAAGACTTGGCAACACTCATGACGTCCCTAAAATTATTCAAAAACAAAATTGGATGATGAATTTAGTTTCGCCTTCTATGATAATTACCTTCATCATTGCCATGCCCAACTAGGTTTTAGGTTAGTTTAAAGTGGATAAGATATATTTTTTTGTGGTATCGATTCTTATTCATTTTTTTGAAGAATTGCACAATTGCACCTAGCATATAAAAAGTATATTAATAAACAATTTTCATTTGATAATTCAACTTGTTTTATGAATCATCTTACGATGTAATCGCTACTCGCTCTCCATAAGGTCTGCTACCATTATGCGTTTAAAACGTCTTCGAGAAGAATTCAGCCGAAATAAACTGGACGCTACATCGTTCACATGAGAGCAAGAGAATAAAATGTATGCCATGTTAATCGATGGTGTGTTTACAACGGTATTCACCTGCATATCAGACAGCTAATTCTTCTTAATTCCTACCGGTAAGTAGAGGCTTGTCTGTTAAAATAAAATGCGATTCATTTACTGTTTTCAGCGAATGTTAATGAAGTGAGAAGACGCAAATGTTACTGTTAAGTATTTGTAGTACAATTGAGTTATAATACGTTCACATATGCATTAATCACCTATAAATCCACCAAATTAATCTACCCGTTCACATATAGCAGATTATCTGCAAAATCTACAATCAGCTGTCAATACTGCTTTGAGAGATTTCATAGGACTTCATAGGAATTATTTTGGTGGAATATTTCAGTGTTTTTGGTTTCTTTAATTATTATTAATGATATGAAGAAAATACAAGGAGCAGGAATAGCTAATTTAATTGCGCAATTAATTGGCTGCTAATAATAAACTGTTGGAGGAAATCCCTATGCGACATTTACTGAGTTTGCAAAAAATTATGGCAGCAATGCGCATGGGATACTCTATATTACATTTTATAATAAGTAATAAGAGGGCAAACGTTTATGGACACACGCTTTTTTCTGTAAAATGAATCCATAATTAAAAATATTTAACAAACATTTTATTAGAATTATGTTTAAAGACCTGTTTGCTTTGCCGCATCCATTTCATTTAGTTTTTATTTTGATGTTTCTCCTTACATTCGTAATAATATTTATCGATAACACAAAAAACACAGGGTTGTATGTCCAAAAGTATCGTTATTATCTAGGATTATTTTATAATCTCAGATTTCGGGAGAGAAATTTTGTATGGGAAATCGCGCTTTTTAATTACGGATTTTGAGTTAAGCGCGAAAAATTAGATCATCTACATATATGTGAACGTATTATTATGAAAGGTTTCCTAGTAAGAGATTTTCGTTAACATTCACTGCTGTTATCATTCTGTTTCTGTTTTTCTGAAAGTGTGCGCTATTTTTCGGCAACTAGATTGGTTACCCCCTTGGTACTGAAAATTTCCACAATTATTTTTTACATATTATTATTTTTATATTTTTTATTATCAAAAGTTGTACTTTTTTATTGCGTTCATTTTTTATTACCCTGCCTGCTCGCCTTAAAATCTAGCCTTCTTTTTATGCACATTTACGCACATCACAACGGCTTAAAATACGGATAAGTTGTCTTCTTACTTTTATTTAGCCTTTTGGCTTATTACCATAGTGTTCGAATGGAATATTTTACAATTTTGCAACAATACAAAATTAACCGGTTTTACTAGCTGCATACGAGCTTTAATATGCGCGTATTTACTAAATTGCAGCAGTTAAAGGCTACCGACCGCAGGCCAGAGGCCAGAGAACAGTGTCCAATAGCAGCGCCTAGTTGTTTCTGCTTAATTACAATACTTACAAATAAATGCATGCCTACATGCACACATAAATACATACGTACACACATAATTACATACATACACACAGAAATACATACATACATACACACACATACTTACAAACATACATTTTTATTTTTTATCAAGTTGTTCGAACTCTCGCACAACAGCTAACTGAAAATGCGCTAAATCTGAGTACGTAGCGTTGGACTTAGCCAGTCGCTGAATGCGTTTTGAAACTATGAAATGAGTGGTTAACACTAAATCTACATACATACATACAATAATAAAAAAGTGTGAGTACAAAGTCTGCAATTTATGAGATTGAATTGCGTCAAGAGTCATACGATGTTTCTAGAATTTTCCGATTGCACTTATTTGCTAAATTATTTCCACTGCAAGTCATGCATTAATTTGCACAAAGTTGATCACGCCACGCATTTCATTTTGAATTCTATGCGCAGTATAGAGTCTAGAAAAAAATTGGTACTCAGTTTATGGAAATAATTCCTGCTTTAGGTTCCACAAGACATTTTGGTCAATAATTTTTGTTCAACACATTGGACTGTGCTGTTGTAATGAGTTGAACTTGCAAAGCATGGGAAGATTATAAGTACAACAGTTGAAGAAGAAGTAAGAAAGTTACTGCATATCATAAAATATCAAAAAGTATAGGAATGCAAAATACTGAGAAAATTTTCGAATTTAGCAATAAAAAATACGTCAGGTTGCAAAAAGATTTTTGATCCAGTCGAAGAGAGGAAAGTCGTCAAAAGCAGAAGCTAAAGTGGGACACCCGCTATGTAAACGCTATCACCAAAGGAAAAGAGACCAAAAAATTGTATCTTCAATGAAAATTGCAAAAATGTAATCTATGCGACCAGCCAAAACATCTCTATAATTTTGAGCTCAAATCGTAAAACCCCTTGGATAATTTGTTCTGGGGTTCGCATAGATTCGATTTTTGTAGTTTTCATCCCAGAAATATTTTGTGTTGCACACTGCACTTTTTTGTCCTATGGCCGCAAACTTGCTTAGAGAAGCACGGGCGTCAAACTAGAGTTTGAGATCTTTGAGCCTCTTCTGAAGTTACGGCAAGGCTTTAAGGTACTGCCAAAGATAGCGAATAATATTAAAACATTTTTTTATATTTGTCGCTTACACTCTTTGTGGTTGCTTGGCCGGTAGGTGAATAAACATTGGTGTCTCACATAGAAATTCGGCAGAGTCCTTTAAGTTTTACTATATGAAAATTAGGCTTTAAAAATTAAATAATTTCAAGCTAAGAAACTACATCACTTAACTAGCATGCGGAAGATTGTGATGTCAACACCGTTGAGCACTTGTGAAATATATGAAAAAAGTCGGTCGGTGAGAAGCACAACGTGACCAGGCTGGGACAACAAATTCGATTTAAATTCAATATTAAATTCTAAATTCTAAAGCAAAAGCCGTACAGCAGTAGTCATACCTGATTAAAGCAATTCTGCATGCACAGATAAGCGAGAAGGATATGAAGTCTTGGTATAAGCTATTCGGCAAAATCATGAAAAGTCATAGTTTTCGTCAGACTGGAATTTATCTGTTATTATATTTGTACTACTTCTCAAAATTATTTTTAACAATTACTTTTGTACTAAATTTGCTTCACGTCAAGGTCTTGTGAACTATTTTTACCCACAAATTAATACAGTACTGAGTTCTGTTAAGTTTTAGAAATATCAAGCGCTTCCACCGCAATGGAATTAATGAACATTTTTATTTACATTCACGTTTCTATGAGCACACTTCGCTAACAGTGCTGTTAAAAGGGTTATCTGCAATATTCAAGATTTTGGATTGCTTTTTTAGTATTTGTTATTTCCAAAGTTCTACCACACAAAACAGAATTAATGACTACCCCCTGGCTTGTATGGTTACGGCTCTAATAGCGGCTGAAAGTTCTTGTAAAAAATGTTTACATTTGAAATATGACCATCACTGTTAACATAACATTTTCTGTTAGATCAGATCGTTCGGGCAGTGAGTTTACGCATCGTGAATTTACTCACTTAAATTTTGCTAAACTTAGCATACAGTTAAAAAAACCCGATATTTAATATTTTTGAACAATTTTTATTACCCACCAGCCTTATTTTTCTACTCAAATTTACTTTCTGCTTAATCATCGCTGACTCATTAAGGTCGAGCGCACAGACTTGCATGGCATGCATTTACTATATTTGTCTGTGTTTGCAGCGCTTTTGCTAAGCCACCAAAAAACATTTTTGCCATCATCGGCAATTTCTGGCTAGAACGTGTTGTTTGAACTTTAAACACTCAGTTTTTTGTTTATAGAATTTTAAATTTAATGTTTATTTGCTTGTTTGAATTTACATATTTTAAGAAAACAAAGTGAAATGCAAAATTGTGAAATCACCTAAAAAAAGTTATTTCATTGCATGACTGGCAAAGTGATGATTTGAAATAAATTATGAATACTGATTTTTTTTTGTGTTTTGCAGTTATGAAAGATGATTTTTATTACTTTTATTATCAATAATAGAAGACCTTCAAGCAAAAAAATCTTGGGAAAAATACTTGCATACAGAATGCTTTTCATAAGCTGCTAGTACAATTTCCTTTGCACTCCTTATATTTTGTATGTAATGGGTGTTTTTTAGCTGCATGAAAACTATCGTGGAAAATTTTGCCCAAGAATCTTGACTTATCCCTACTAATATTATAAATGTGAATGTAAGTTTGTTTGTTACGCTTTCACGCCAAAACTACTTAACCGATTATTACGAAACTTTGTACACATGTTTTTGGAGGTGATAGAAGTAACATAGAATACCTATGTTCGAGATAGTATAGGGTTCGAGATATAGGTCAAAACGTGGACCCAGGTAACCTTCAGATGTGTATGTACAATATGGGTATCAAATGGGAGCTGTTTGTGAATGCTTTAGTTCAGAGTATTTTTCATGCCGCTCCGTGACTAGGGTCTCGAGACAGAGACCAAAACGTGGACCCTAAAATGTGTTTGTACAATATGGATATCAAATTGAAGCTGTTGGTGAATGCTTTAGGACAGAGTATTTTTCATGCCGCTCCGTGACTGGGGTCTCGAGATATAGGTCAAAACGTAGACCCAGGTAACCTTTGGTTGTGTATGTACAATATGGGTATCAAATGAAAGCTGTTGTGCTTTAATACGGGGTAATTTTCATACCTATTAATGACTAGGGTCTCGAAATATATACCAAAACGTGGACCCGCCGTGTCTTTGCACCGAATTAAACCAAACTTACACACATTGTTAAGTAAGTATTGAAAATGGGTTTCGTAAAGTTTGGTTGTAATTCGGAACACTGACAACGGGTACAGAGTTCTTTTGAACCAGCCATAATGTCGTTTACTTTTTTAATGCTTGGGGCGTAACTGAACTGTCAAATTGACAGTGTGAGTTACAATGTGTCAATATTTCTTTTTGATTCGGATGCCATAAGGAGAAGACGTAAGTGCAAAGTGAAAAAATTCTTTGTGAATTTTTTTTGAGTGGATTTTGGAACAGTGAATAATTTCTTACGAAATTTGAGAATTTAATGTGAAATTCGAATGTTCAAATGAAATTATGTGTTCGTGAAAAAAAAAAATTTTTTCGTTTTTTTTTTTTTTTGAAAAGTATAAATGGATAATGGTTAAAAAAGCTCCAATGCTTAATAAAACATATAAATTGAAACGAAAAATTCATGGATGATCAGGAAAAAAGACGATTGTTTCTTAGTTATTCATTTGCGTTGATTTGAAATTCAAAAACAATCTTTTTTTTCCTGATTTTCAATTTATATTATATATTTACTCAAAAACAAATAGAAAAACAAAAAATATTGTTTATACCAAAGCGCTTGAATAAAGAATAAAGAAATAAATAATATGAAAACCATATCTTTTTTGTTCTAAACCATATCTATTCTATTTTAGTGTGCCCAGCGAAGCGGGCCGGGTGTGCTAGTGCACATATAAAATACAGCTAGTGCAAGCCAAATAGCCATCGCTTGCGTCGCATTTTTGCTGACTGGGCTCATTTAGATTTATTATTCAAATTTATTAGAAAAAGTATTCAAAAATTAGACTGACCAAATGGACCATGTAAATCGTAGGCGGGGATTTATGCCTGATATTATATTCAAAGAATAAATCCCATGAAATTGTCTATCAGATTATGAAAGAAAAAATGCATTCTAACAATGTTTGCGTTTTGTATTATCATTCTAAGTACACTTAAAGTTCACAGTATAGGCGGTGACTAATCTACGATAAGATTTTTTGATCAACCCACAGTTCTACTTTTTATTTTAGCTTTGTAGAGGATGTTTCCATTCAAATTCGAGTTTTCTTTGACACGAATTTTCCGCAACTCTGTAGTCTTACTTATTTTATAAATAAACACATCTTAAGTCCATCTAAAAAACTGGTCAAATTTTCGATACTTTGTATGGAGTGAATTATTTTCAAAAAATATTAGACGGCCGTTAGCAGTGCTCGCCCATGAGCTAAAGATCAACCATGAAACATTTTAAACCATTTGCGCAAAATAAAAAATTAAAATAATGAATTTTTTCTCCTAAGTCCTGATTCATTTTGTTAATGCTTTTCTACTAGCCAAAAATTTTACTGTAAACTTTACGTGAAGAAATATAACAACTCCTTTTCAATTCATGTAAGTTTAAATATTTAACATTGAACGAAATAAATATTGCTTTAGAGGAGAAATATTACAACAAAAAAAAAACATATTGCATTTTAATTTCACTGCGAAGTAGTTTTTTCTATGAAAAAAGTTAAGGTCTGTGTGAATTTTCATAAATATGTACTTTTTACTAGTCTTCGAAAATTATGAAGTAAATGTCCTATTATGAGTTTCCATCTGGCTTAGTCCTATAAAAAAATGTTACCAAAAAATGTAAAATTTCCACAAATCTTGGTCTGAAAGGGATAAGCGTCACTTTTTATTCGAATTTACAACTGAATTTCGTTTCAAATTAAAGTAAGCCGCTGAGAACCCATTTTGCATTTCTAAAAGTTAAAGTGTAATAACTTTACAAAATCATGATTTTAAATGAATGGAAACGAGAAATTTATTTTGAAGTTTCTGTTAAAGTCCACTAAGTCCAAAAAAATTTATTTGTCTGCGATAAAATGAAGTAATAAAATAAAAAAGTACTAAAATAATAAATAAAAATAAGTAAGTTTTAAGTCTGCCTGGTTTAAGCAAACTTAACTCATTATTTTAAAACACGTCTTTTAGTCTTATTAAGAAAAAAAGTTAAAAAATGTATGCATTTCGTATTTGCCCATACATATTTCCAAATGGCCGCTAGGGAAATACCGTCAAAAAGTTATATGTAGTTAAAAACAAAAGTTATAAGTTATATGAAATTAAAAAAAAAAAAATGTAAAGTGAATGATAAAATTTCGCCATCGCACGCACATACAGTGATAAAGCAAAGAGGAACGCTTAAGCGCTGTCGTTTTAAAAATTTGAAGAGAATGGAAATGAAAGGCTAAAAACCACATTTACGACAGACTGATGCCCGTGGCTAAGCAAAGTGAAGATGGGCGCAAGCTGTTTAAGGCAAAATGCAGCAAATATGTGTATATACTCATGTACATATGTATGTGTATGAACTAACATACAAGCAATGCCTCAACAGCTAGTTACCAACTGGTCAGCCTTGAGATTAAGCAAGCCCAGTTGGTGACAGGCGCGTACACGACGAAGGCAGGACAGAGCATAGCGAACGGACAGCGAACGAGAGCGAATGCGCGTAAGTCTGGCGAAAAAGCACTCGAAAAATGCACGCCGCCAAAGTAACTTAGGACTCAACGCATAAAAGAGCAAAGTTAAAAGAGACTAACTAAAAATAAGCAATGGATTTATATTTTCACAGTACAGTTCGTGGCTTAAGTCTTTGGTTGGTGCGCGCATACGTACACACACATGCATGTGCATGCAAATGTTGGTATGACGGCACTAATACATTTGCAAGTTGTTGGAAGAAAACAGCAAACTTTACTACTCGTTGGTGCTACGGGTAAGCGCTGGTGATTTTCATTGTTTAATCGCCAAATTAAACAATTGACCAGCCAGCCATGCATTGTTGTTTCTTTTCGTTTTTTATGTCTTTAATTTCTAGGCATCTTCTGGCGCTGCATCTGTTATACTTTTTGAGTACTTTTTTAATTTATTTTTTATTATTTTTTTTTAATTTTTTTTCTTGCTTTATGTGCCACAGGAGTTATTACACTATTGGCTGCCATTAGTTTTAATGTAGGCCGTGTGCCGCTTCTGGGTTTTTACTCGTAGTTAGTAATTTAAGCTGATTTACTTCTTTTTCTAGTTTTACTTGGTTATACTGGTGTTTGTGATTGGTGTTAATTGGTTCTTTGTCCAATCTGTATAAAACGAAACTGTTTTAAACGAGTTTCTTAAGGACACTCAAAGTTTTTTTATGCTGTATGTATGAGTATGTGTGTGAATGTGTGGCTGTTTGTAAGCAATGCATTGAATTAAGCGTGGAAGCGGTATCTTTAATTCCAATATTTTTAATTATTACCCCAATTCAACCGTAGCGTGGCCAGTCAATCTATGTGACTTTTTCTTATAAATGTACTGAAGTCACCTAATAAGAATCCCACATAACTTTGTCTCTCTTCATCAAGGAGAATAGTCAAAAAATTTTGCACAGCAAATGTTGGCCAGCTGCCGCAAGAGTCCAGACGACACGCTCTTCCTCTTACGAATATTCTATTTTCTTGCAGCTTGCTTTTCTACTACCCGGTGTATCTTGCTATTTGTCTAGAGAAGTAAGCCAGATATGAAGATGCGTGAAAAAGTAAGGTGCCGTGGCTTAACAGTTTTGCTTCTGTTAAATAGCCAGCTTTGGCTTAACTATTGCAGAGCGACGGCATTCCAAGCTTAGTGATTCCATGTCAAGTGATCCCTCGCTTTACGACGGCATAGACATAGCGCAGCAAATAAAGATCCAGCGGCTACGTCGGCTGGGTCATGTCGTCCGCATGGATACAAACACTCCGGCTCTGAAAGTATTTGATGCGGTACCAGCTGGTGGTAGCAGAGGAAGAGAAAGACCTTCTCTACGTTGGAAAGATCAGATGGAGAAGGACTTGGATTAAGTTGGTGTGTCCAATTGGCGCCGGTTAGCACGAGAAAGAAACGACTGGCGCGCTTTATTAAGCTCGGTCAAAATCGCGTAAGCGGTTATCGCGCCAATTAAGAAGAAGAAGAAGAAGATCCAGGCAGTTGGGACATTGTCGTAAATTTGCTGTTGTCATTCATGTTGAAGTTTTTGTTGTTTTGGTCATTAATAACCTATGATTATCATCTACTACGTAGAACAAAAAGTTGACTGGGAACATTTTGAAAAAAATTAAAATTTTAGGTTTTATTCAATATTTAAAATTAAAGTTTTTAAAGGAGAATTTTTCAGTCAATTTTGAAATGGTTTACTTTTATAATGCAGAATAAAATATACCTTTTATGAACTTTTTTCCAAAAAAAACTCCTGTAACAAAAAGTTTTTTTTTGGAAAAATTTTGAAAAAAAACTAATTTGCCATTTTTGAAAATACCACCTCCTCAGATATTTTTCTTAGTTTCATAGTGGGACTCCTATGAGTTTTCCGAGCTATATTCAAATAAATACAGCAAACCAGCGAAAAATAATTTGTATCTGCTCACGAATGTACGTAGCGATGCTTGGAACGATTTTCAAAAAGATTGCATAGATTTTATGTATTTGAACTTAACTCGAAAAGTTATGATAAATCCATTATGAAGTAATTAAGGATAAGTAGAGAGGCAGCTATTAGTGAAAACAAAATAAGAAAAGTATTGAAGGTTCGATTTTTCAAAAATGACGAAAAAATAATAGTTTCTTCTACATTTTCTTTTTTTAAGTATCCTACAAAATTAATAAATTACTATTCCAAAAAATTAAATAAATTTTGATAAAAATGACGGAAAAAATATTAATTTCTTCTAAAATTTTTTTTTTAAAGTATACTACAAATTTTATAAATTATTATCCCAAAAAATTAAATACTGTCATACTAAAAAATTATATAAAATTTGTATCCAAAAAACTTAAGAAAAAATGTTTGAAATGTTAAAGAAAACGAAGATATTTTAGTTTAAAGAACTCAATACCAAAATCTTCAACAAATCAAAATCATGAAATTTTTGTGTCCCTATGCTGTCTACGACCCCCATGGTAGCCATATGCTGACCACAGACGTTGTGCCCTGTGATTACACCCACCAGTACTCTCAGGTCTTTCCTGCTGAGTTTTAGGAGAAAGGTCGATATTTTTCTGTTTGGTTCTTTCACAAAGCACTTGGCTACTCTGCACGAGTTTAACTCAAACCAACGACCTCTGTGGGTAGACCTCATGAAGTCATCAATCCATAGTTGAATCGATGCGGAATTGACACCTAGAAAGGGTCCAGGGCCTAGTGGCATACTTGCAGAGCCTCCATTTGCCAATTTATCAGCTAATTCGTTCCCTTTAATACCACAATGTCCAGGCACCCAAATAAGACTAACTTTGTTGTGTTTTGCAACACTGTTCAGTTTTGTCTTACATTCACCGACTAACTTCGCAGAGCAGCGTGGGTTAGCCAGGGCTTTAAGTGCAGCTTGACTGTCACTACGAGTACAAATTCCAATGTGGAGTGGAAGGAATTAATATAAATAATTAAATTTTTTCAGTTTACTTTTTATTATATTCCAGCGCACAAATAATAAGATACGGTAATATCCAAAACACTTGTATTATTGTACTTGACATGGAATCGGTCAGCTCTATTGCCTTCGCTCTGCAATGGTTGAGCCAAAGCAGCATTTCAAATTTACAGTAGCCCATCTGTGCACCACTAGACTTGTGTCGTTCATGAACTTTTTATGTAGATCTTTGAATCAGTTTATTTAAGTGATTTGAACTAGAATAGTAAAATAAACTAAAATTCCCAACTCTATAAGCAACAGCTCTTTGCTATTTCACGCACTTGGATATGCAGCTTTCTTTCCCTTGTTTAGAAAAATGGAAAGCTTTCTACGGATTAGACCTAGTGTCGAATGCTTTGAGTGTCATCAAGACGTATTTTTGTAAAAATGCTCCTCCTGTTAGTCCTTGAAGGTTTTTATAACCGTGAATCCAAATACGAAAGATTACCATTGACCGAGACATTGCGTTGTAAAAATTTAAATAATACCCTAATTTGAGTTCATCAAGTGGAAAGCGGTCACAGGCATAAATGTCTCTTAAGCAGAAAAACTTTTTCTGAACGAAAAATAATCATTATGAAATATTTTCCTATTTGAGCGATTTATTGCGTATCCTTTGAGTTTGAAACAAAAACAAGAAAAATGGGCGCCGTATAACACTTTGTTTTTGTCTGGAAATAGCTGCTTCTACAGAAAAAAAGTAAGAAATGACATTTTATTGTGACTGGCGATGGGAAGCAGATTCGTTAACATAATTCAAGGTGAAATAATTGTGAGCATCACGCCACGCCAGAGCTGCATGACTCATGACTAACGCTGTATATTAGTTGGAACTCGCACGGAGTACTTAGTATCAGGGTTGGGCATAGCGCTAAAAGTCGAGTTAAGTAATTCTGTCAAAATTTCACAGATAAATGTATAAATGGATAATTTCTTCAAACAACTTGGCTCAAATTTCGCACTTTATACTCCCAAATCCATATTTGAAGTAATCACCGAATTCAGTGAAAAATTACTAATAGTTCCTAGAATTTCAACACTTTGATATTGTAGTTACACCAAGGCGCTAATAAGTTGCGAACATGAACTAGAACTAACAGCCTACGAGTAATTATCAATTTGTGAAACTTGTAAGTGTGTATGTGTGTGCTTGAAATCAGCTTGTAAGCTCGAGCGGAAATATAGCCTAATATGTAACATCAATGGGGTAACATGTTTTCCAAAAATAGCACAAAATTTTCAGCATTTCATTCCGCTAATTTCAAGTAAAGGCAAAGCAAATTCAGTTAGGAAAAAAAATGACTTAATCGAAACTTTGAATCAAAGGTCGCAGAAAGGCAACTTTTCGCCAGGCAGAATTATCAAGCAGGCAGAGTGACCAGATTGGCCTTTCTAAGACAAAACTATGTATTTATTATTTTATGTATTATATTATTTTTATGCTTTCAAATTATTTTATTTCGTTTTTCCAAGAATTTTCTAACTTTGAGCGAGTCGGTGTATTCTTTGCAATGGAAAGCACTGAATATCCGGCAGTGATAAAATTCGATGTTTTAAGAGAATTTCATAAAACAAAAAAAAAATTAATTGCCTTTGCTTCTTTAATTCTAAGTGTGCATAAATGGGCTTGGGGAAACCCAACAACATCAAAAATAATTGTGTTTTGCTTGTGATAATCCAAGTTTGACTAAGCGTGAGATTGCTGATCCAATAGGCATCTGAGATGGACCAGTGCTCTATACTTTACATTCCGCATTCGTCAACATGCTGTGGAACATTATTTTTCAGAGCTACCGGAAAATCATTACAGAAGTGTTATAAAATTATTGGAAAACTAAAGAAAATGAAATTAAGGGGCATAGTAATGATGACTCCACGCAATACAGAACCAAAAGTATTGATACAAAACAATTTATCTGAGACGTTCACGTTAGACAAGACGATACACTTTCCTATAGTATCTTTAATATTTTACTATGCTACTCAATAGATGAGGTAGGCGAAAAAGAGGGCACATATCATACTAAACAGAGCAACACAAATATACGCTTATGGGGACAATATTGCAATAATCAGCAAAAACTTAAGCGCTCTAGCAAATACTTTTTGTGATATCGAAGAGGCAAGTGGTAAAATTGGATTGAAAGTTAGTGAGAAAAAAACATACCTGTAATCCCGTTGTTGTCCAGAAAAGATCAGAAAGTATTCAGCAAAATCAAAATCGGAATATATGAATTTGAGGCGGTGAAAACTTTTACATGTTTTACTTTGGAATTTAAACTATGTTATGCCAACTCAATTGGCATCACAATCGACGAAAGAATACAAGCAGGCAATAGAGCACAATTTTCACTTTCAAAAACTCTTGCAATCATAGCTGCTTAATAGACCATGCAAAATTACGATGTATGAATCTTTAGTCCGACCAGTTGTGTGCTACGCATCAGAGTCATGGATATGAAGTGAAAAGGACAAAGCCAAACTTCGAATATTTGAAAGAAAAATGTTGAGAAAAATCTTCGGTGAATGGTGAAATTGGAGCCCAAACAATCAAAAATGTGCTTAAAAATTGGGTTGATCGAATGGCCTACTGTAAAGCCAGTCGTGGCAGTCATTTGTGCGATATTATTTTTCATTCATAAATGACAATGTTCAATCTTCAAAATATAAAAAAAAGTTTGAAAAAATATTGATTAGTTTTTTTTTATAGCCGATTCAAAAAGCAAATTTTACATGGCCCACCCTATAGTTAAAACAAGGATTTCATTATCACTAAATCATCAGTTGTTAAATGTTTGAACTATCTATCCACTTATCGCATTAATTATTTAGTGCAGTATGCCCGAGCCTGGAACCAATTTTGTGCGCTTCATCAAATCCGTAAAATCAGATGGCTGAGTCGTGTCACGAGAATGCACTCAACGAGCGCTTAACGAAAAATTATTGACGCTGAAACATTTACGACGAAAGCAAAACGGAGACCAAAATCAAGACGAATTCATGAGTTGAAGGATGGCATAAAGAAATAACTGGAGGAAATCAATCAAATACTGGGTCAAATGGGCAAATTTTGTTCAGTAGGCCAAAGCTCACGCAGAGTTGTAGCACCAAACGATTATGAAGAAAGAAAAATAATTAATTTAATTTAATATTTATTAATATTTTAATATTTTGTATATTTGTATATTCGCTTTCGTACTTTTCATTCCACCTGTATGATTGAGTTATTTGTGGTGTTTTGCATATTAAACAATAAACTTATATAATGTCTCTGCTAAATAGATAGCTGATGTTATTCTTTTAATTTAAATTTTTTTAAATAGATTTATTTTTAATTTTTTTTTTAATTTTGTGTTATATACAAAGAAGCATATTGAAGAAAAAAAATGTTTTCCTTTAAAAATTATTAATTTAAAATTAATTTTTTATTCTTGATTTCGTGCTTTTCGACCCACCTGTACAATTGGGTTATTTGGAGTATTTTACATGTTAAATAAAATAAATAATTGGCGCGTACACTTCTGTTAGGTGTTTGGCCGAGCTCCTCCTCCTATTTGTGGTGTGCGTCTTGGTGTTGTTCCACAAATGGAGGGACCTACAGTTTTAAGCCGACTCCGAACGGCAGATATTTTTATGAGGAGCTTTTTCATGGCAGAAATACACTCGGAGGTTTGCCATTGCCTGCCGAGGGGCGACCGCTATTAGAAAAATGTTTTTATTAATTTTGCTTTCACCGAGATTCGAACCAACGACCTCTCAGTGAATTCCGAATGGTGATCACGCACCAACCCATTCGGCTACGGCGGCCGCCTCTTTACATGTTAAATACCCATACTTATATAATGGCTTTGTTGGCGTAAACAAAATGTTAGAGTAATTTGTAAAACATAAATAGCTAATTTTTAAATTTCTTTTAATTTTAATTTTCAGGAAAATTTTTTTTCAATTTTTTTAATTCATTTTATTTTTAATTTTGATTTATTGTATAAAGAGTAGAATATTAAAAAAAAACTTTTTCCTTTAAAAATTATTAATTTAAAATTTAGTTTTTATTTTTGCTTTCGTACTTTTCGACCCACCTGTGTAATTGGGTTATTTGGTGTATTTTACATATTAAACACCCATATTTATACTCGTATAATGGCTTTGTTGGCGTGAAAATTTTTTTTAGAATATTTTATTGTATAAAATATAAATAACTGTTTTTTTTAATCTTTTTTAACTTAACATTTTTTAAAATGGTTTTTTTTGTACTATTTTTAATTTTAATTTTAAATTTTGATTTATAAAGAGAAGATTATATTCAAGAAAAGTCAATTAGAATTAAAAATTAATTTAAAAACTAATTTTTTTTTTGTGCTTTCGTACTTTTTAACCCACCTGTATGACTGAATCATTGTTTTACATACTTTTATAATTACTGTGTTGGCGGGAAAAATTTGTAAGGATATTTTATAAAACCTAAATAGTTGTTTTTTTATATTTTTCTTTTAATTAAAAAATTTTTTAGTAGTTTTTTCTAATTTTTTTCTTAAAATTTTTTTTTTTTAATTTTAAATTTAGATTTATAACGAGAAGAAGATTATATTAAAGAAAAAAATAATAAATAATTTTTATATTTTTCTTTTAATTTACATTTTTTTTAAATAGTTGTTTTGTAATTTTATTTTTTTCTTAAATTTTTTTTTTTATTTAAATTTTGATTTATAACGAGGTGAAAATTTATCGAAGAAAAAAATTTTGTTTAAAATTTTATTTTGTTTTTTTTTGCTTTCGTACTTTTTAACCCACATGTATAATTGAGTTATTTGGAGTGTTTTACATATTAAACCCGCATACTTATATTATGACTCTGTTGGCGTGCAAAATGTGTTAGGATATTTTATAAAACATAAAGAGTTGTTTTTTATTTTTTCTTGTAATTAAAAAGTTTTTTAAATAGTTGTTTTTGTTTAATTTTTTCCTTAAATTTTTTTGAAATTTTAAATTTTGATTTATAAAGAGAAGAAAATTATATTGAAAAAAAAAATAATTTTTATATTTTTCTTTTAATTAAAGTTTTTTTTAAATAGCTGTTTTTTTAAGAAGATTATATTTGAAATAAAAAATTATATATTTCTTTTAATTAAAATTTTCTTAAATATATTAGTTGTTTTCTAAATTTTTTTTTAAATTTTCAATTTTGATTTATAAAGAGAAGTTGATTATATTGAAGAAAAAAAATCATAATTAAATTTAAAAATTTACTTTTTAATTTTTCATTCGTACTTTTTAACCCATCTGTATAATTGAGTTATTTGGAGTGTTAACACCCATACATACAAAAAAGTGTTAGGATGTTTCATAGAACGTTTTTTTAATTTTCTTTTATTTTCAATTCTTTTTATTTTATAATTTAATTTATTGTATATTGAGAAATAAACTTACAAAATAACTTTTATACAAAAAATTCTGAATCCCATTTCGCTTCTGTTTTTATAGCATGGAACACATTTCCTCACCGTTTTTTAAATCAATTTAACTTATTTCGTTTTTTATTTTTTTCACCATCTGGTCACACTGCAGACGAGTCATCCAAATTTTGGCGGCGATTCGTTTACAGCTCTGCTACGTGCGTTGCATGCGTAATTCTCATGCTTCGCAGCATTTGGCAGGCAAATACCAGTCACTGGCAAAATAACGCGGCAGCCACAATCGCTTCTACCAGATTACGCTGCGACAAATTAGCATAGACCAACGTCATAGTCGGCAATACCGGCGGCGCGACGCTACAGAGAAGCCGCAAAACCGCGGCGCGTGTGCTACTGGTTGACGTGACTGCAGCGCCAATACATTGCATACTTCTGTAGTTCTTACTAAAGCTGTTATTGTAAGACAGCAACATTTTTTTGTTACTTTAAAATTTCTATATATGAATTACAAAAACAATGGTACGCGTATGTGCGGCATTGCGCAAAAGGAAAATCTTGCCATGCATTCTCGATAACAATGAAAATTGTTCGCATGCCTTGACAACATAATCGTTCCGCCACTTCAAAGCACTGCCAGCAGTTTTTACTTTCGCTCTCAGGCTGCGTCATTGCCGCCACAATAAGCGAGGTACAGACATACCTACATATATATGTGTGTGTATATGTATGAGCATGTTTGGCAATCGCTGAATATGCAACGCAATGCAATGCAGTTTTGCATGTAACATTAGCACGTACACACACTTACTCACTTATATGCATATATGCACACATACGCACATACACACATTGCAATTTAGTTGAGCTTGCAACCAGGTTTTTCCGCTGATTACGTCTTTTGTGGCCACAAACGCGCACACAAAAGTAGTTGGGTTTGCAGAGAAGCGAAGAGCAGAAAACGTGGAAGACAAAAAACAAAAATAAAAAAAAAGCAACACAAGTGCTTGCAGTGGCCAACTTATGGAGTTGCAACAAGCAGCAAGTTGCTTCTTTGGCTCTGTTGCATTTGTGCACCAACAATTGTGTGGATTTTCCTCTCAGCTGCCGCATTTATTTATTTTCCTTTTCTTTTGCTGTGGTTTCTGGTTTTCTTTATTTTCGCTGTCGATGCGCGATGACATAATTTCATGAACGTACCGGCCGGTTTTGTGGGGCATTCAGCCACTCGACCAACCACCAATAATAAACAGCTCCAATGGCCAGACTGTCGTCAGCCAATACTCACACGAATGAAATAACCAGCTGTTGCAACTTTTCATTTATTTTGCAGCAAATTTTTTAAGTTTTTTGTTTGTGTTAGGCCACTTTACTCATTTCTGTGAATTTTCTAATCGGCTCTCAGCGAATAGGATTTTAATCACATATGATAATAAATAAATAAATAAATAAATATTTTCCTCCAACTGATATCAAAATTTTAGTGATAAATTTGTGAATATTGATACATATTTTACTGAAACCGCTCCGATCCGAGACTATATTTGAGATTGCAAAATTATATTGCTACCGAATTGTACTTTTGACTATGTTGCATTTTGACTTGTGTTGCATAAGCGACACCCCATCATTCTTGAAATTTGAAAAAGGCGAGCCAAGAAACACAGGGATAATGATAACTCCTACAACACACAGGCTAGAAAGCCTCTGGAAAGTAAAAGGGTTGATAGTCAAGGAGGAAGGAAGATAAGTGACAGAGAGAAAGGGATGGAGTAAAATAGAGATAGAAACAGAGACAGAGATAGCTAGTCCTGTGAGAATTTTCCAGATTCTTTGGAAAATCTGAAAGTAACCTTCTGTTTGAAAGAACGAATTTTACTCGTTCTCATGACAGCGTAACCCAAAATTCGTAGCCTTGCTCTAGCAAAGACAAGACACTCACAGAGAAAGTGCTCATTGCTATCCGGCTCCTCGAAACAAGATCGGAACTTCAATAATTCTAATGGTGGTCATATGATGGCCATAGTTTTAGAAGAAAATTGGGCAGTTTTCTATTCGGGCTTGTCGCAAAACGCTTCGCAGTGCTGCAGCATTTTAGACTGGACCATCATTCTTTATGTAAATTGCATGCATAATCGCTGATCCAATTCATGATTTCTGTAAAACTGCTTCCGATTATTGGCTCTGATCACTGTGGAGTAACCGCTGATCCACAGTTGGTCATTGATATGAAAATCGAAACAGTTGGTTCAGGGGTTTATCGCTGAGTGACGAAAAGATAAGATACTTTGGACTATTTGAAATATATTTGGAAATATTTAGATGCTCATCTCACTCAAACACTGACTCTATGTAATATCATATTATACCAAAAATCGAAAAATTAAATTGTTGTATTTCTTAAAATGAGTTGTACTGAAGAAAGCAAAAATGTACTCAAAATATCAGCACTAACTCCGACACTCAATTCAGTGTACTGTGAAAAAATACGCCACTTCTCAGTTTAATCGCAAGTTGCTGTCTAGCCGACATGTTGATTGGGTATATAGTACAATACTTGTTTGTATATCTTACATTGTATTTATGTGCACCTATTCGTGCGCTCAGTAACTTGTTCGTGCGCAACTCAGCCTTTTCTAATTCTTTTATTTCTCTAAACACTTTAATAGTCCGTTTGTTTACTTCTTTTTTTTTTGCCAAATTTACGATTGGCTTTGCTTTTCAATTTCAGTTATTACCATTTTGTTTGTTTTTGTTATCAGCATATACTATTTGTGGTTTGTTTCGCACATTGGCGATATTACAAAATCTAAATTTTTCCATTGTTTTGCACTTACGCGCTCGCTTGCTGCCGCTTCCTTTGATCTAATGAGTTTTAAGGTGATATTAACTAAATTTGATACTAGTCCTTTTTTTTTGGAAAAAAAGTTAGATAAAATTTATAAAACTTGGATTTTTAATTCTGAAATATTCTCTGAAGTATTGCGATAAACTTTCAAAGGATTATTTGTTATGGAGTTGTGACGAAAATCATACGGTTGGCTGAAGTGGCAGTGCTACTTGTACCACGCAGTATATATATTGAGAGAGGTAGACCTAGAATCTCTATACCAAGAGGGAGGCGAGTGGTAGTTCACTCTCTCGCTAATTTGTCTGCTTTAGAATTCTCTGGTATGTCACTATGCCCTGACACTCATATCAAATGAATACGGATATTCCACCATCTTATTAAGAGATGCCCGGCACTTGCGAGCAATGATGGAGCTAGCGGCAACCCCAGTAAGAGATTTGATCGCCGCTCCGGCTATCAGAATAAATATGAATTTATTTAACGGTAGTCACATTTTTGACTAACCAGACAGCTGCCGCACTAATGACGAGAACTTCAGCATGAAATACGTTACAGTGATTATGAGGACGAGCCTTTGACTTCTTTTTTTTATTTTGAAGATTGAATATTGTCAATTATGAATGAAAAATAATATGGTTCAAATGACTGCCACGACTGGCTTTACAGTAGGCCATTCGATCAACCCAATTTTTAAACACATTTTCTATTGTTTGGGCTCCAATTTCATGAATGGCAACTTCGATTTCGTGTTTTAAAGCATCAATCGTCTCTGGATGGTTCGCATAGCATTTGTCCTTTACGGCTCTCCACAAAAAATAGTCCAACGGGCTTAAATCACAGCTCCGAGGCGGCCAATTGATATCGGAATTTCGGTTGATTATTCGGTTTTCAAAAACGGTGGCCAAGAGTTGAAGTGTAACTTTGGCAGTGTGACAAGTTGCACCATTCTGTTGAAACCAAATGTCATCCTCTTCAATTTTTGGAGACAAAAACTCGTTGAGCATGTCACGGTAACGCTCGCCATTTACTGTAACCGCGGAAGAAGAAGAAGACTCACCACTTTGGAAATAGGTTTTCAATATTTCCCAACTTTGTTCAAGCGTATAGCGACCCATTTCGTAAATGTCAAACCTTTAAGTAAATTATGAACATATTTGACATATCATTTGTGTTACCATTCTCAAAAAAATAGGTGATTCAAAAAGCAAACGCTATATGGCCCACCCTGTAGTAAACGTCAAAGCCAACTTTATCAACCATCTTTCAGTCATCAGTAAAGAACCGTAAGCAGTTTTTCCGGCCAGGTATATTGTCAACCCACTCCCGTCTAGCTGGATAATTTATAAAATATGGATCATCCAAACAAGTGTCCGAAACCTAAACCGCGGCATTGATTAGTTGCGGCAAGTCGAGCAGCAGTGTTACTTGCAATCTATTTGCCCACCAAGTCTAGGGGAGGTAAGAAGAAACGAGTATTCAGAGCAGAAGGTGTGATTCTAAGAGTGCCGCTGTCACTCAAAAAATCCAATCACAAAAAAAAGTCTATAAATTTTATATACCATATCCTATTAAGTTGTGTCGAATCCACTGAAATCGCATTGACAGCTGCTATGCCTCAGGCAAGCGCAAATTACTACACAACCAGCACTTTTTACTTTCATTCATACATTTGACGCCCACAAATGTCACTTCATTAAGTGAACACCACATAAATATATTTGATGTGGTTTCTCACCGCAGACAACAGCTAGGAAGCTTTCGTTTGCTTGCAAATAAACCCGTTCGATCGCCCACACACTACCTGCTCCTCATAGAACAAACGCTTAACGTCTACGTCTGTGATACGCGAAATACCTATGACATCTAAATTATGTATTCCATAACTAAAGTGTTTACAACTGATTGGTACATAGAAGTTATCAGTATTTCTTGTCAGTTTCATGCCATTTGAGTTCCTCCTAACGATTAATAATTCTCGGCTACAAATGTAAAAGAATACAGTAATGACATGTTTACATGTGTAAATCTGTCAGCTCAGTTAATTTATATAAGTGTGACATGCAACAAGTCTCACCAGCTGCGGTTACAACGAATATCCAAAGTGGGGGAGGAGGAGGAAGAGAGCGTTGGAAATCCAATACCAAATCGCGCATATGGTTTAAAAATCAATAAAGTGGAGAATAGAAAATAGAAAAAGTGAATCACACTCGGACGTGAAATTTGTTTAACGCATTTGTTGTAGTTGTACTAATCACAGTGGCAGTCAGCTGCTAGTTCACAAAGAGCTCATTTACATTATTATCGATTGAAAGGGACTTCTCGTATCATGTATGAATGCACAGGGTACCTATACCGAGACTCTGCATACCAAATGTCGTTGCTGAGGCGTTTCTCTCGGCACTTCGTAGGGTATTCGGGATGCCCATTTATTATTTTTTTCATTTTATTATAAATCTTAAATATATAACTAAACTACCCATGCTTTCATCATCATTTTGCATTCCGAAGAGTTCCAGCATGGAACATAGGGCCACAACGAGTTTTTTCCATTCGGCTCTGTTTTACGCCAATCACTTAGTCTGCGACTTCTTTGGTGGTTCCAGTTAATGGCGACCCTTGTTAAGTCACCATTTCCGCTCCAATTGCATTGGTTTCTGGCCCATAAGTCAGCATTCGAGATAATATTTGCGAATATATTTTGAGAATTTTACGAAGGCATCTTTTTAAAGAAACGTGAATCAGCTGACGTCGCATTTCACGTTTCACACCGGTAAAGTAAAGTCAACTTTGCATTGGAATTGAAAATTCGCAGTTTTGTGCGCCGTGAAATGTGTGATGCGTTCCAAATTGTTTGCAGAGAACCAAATGCCGCCACAGATTCTTTTATTCGGCTTTAGATTTCATCGTTTAAACCTCTAGAAGCCGATATAACGCTGTCTTAATTGCAGAAAGATTGTACATCTTCGAGATCGATACCATCAATTGAGAAATTGTGCGTATTTCCTTGTTTATGCGCATGACTTTGGTTTTATGGATATAGAACTTTAGGTCAGCTTTCCCAACTGCTTTTCGCACTGCTTGCATCTTTGCTGCCATGTCAAGATAGTTGTGTTACAGAAGGCAGATGTCAACTGCATAGTAAAAATCCGCTTGGCGCTCTTGTAGTCTTCAGGAAATACCGCCTTCAGTTGATGAGGAGTTCTTTATGACAACGTCCAACACGATGTTCAAGAGAAGTGGTGTTCTACGCATCGTAAACCTGCTAATATTTTGATTTTGTCAGCCATGCTTTTAGCTTCTAATTTATTTACATAAATTTTATACTGGAGTTTCAAAAAGGAAATAGAGCTATGAATCTGGTTAATGTAGACATTCTAAGCAACGTGGAGGGAACTCAATGGATTTAGGAGTATTTAAATTTATTTATTATGTGATCATTAAGAAGCTTCAACCAGATCAAGGTACTACAAGATCTTTTCAAATGCTTATTCCTAGAAGAAAATTATCTTCAATATTCGTGAAGCAATCTTTAGAAATGTTTTGACAAAATATTCTATCCTGAATATTGTGTTGTTGGTTGATGTAGTGATTCTTCCAGAAAGCAAGTAGCGCTTTCGCACCATTTTGTAGTCACATCCTCGTTACCAACTTGTTTAACGGTTATTTACTGCATGACTATATCCAGTCTTTGCGATTTAAGAACCTTCTTAGCTTGCTGAAATTTAAGCCAAACAGTTGTTCGGGACTCTAGAATAGTGGTTTGCCCAGGGCTGACATTCTCTCCTTCCATAGGGCAAGGCATTCACAGAGGAATTGGAAAATCGTTTCGTTTTTCTTCGGGTGTTTACAACTATGACAGTGTGTGTTTTGAGGGATGCCTGCTTGTTCTCCCACATACCAAAACCTGTGAGTCTTCAGGCGTCCTGTCGTTTCATATTTGTCTCTATTGCCTTTTGTTTGTTTCAGTTTGAAGGTGGGCCATAACGTTTTGCTAATTTTGCCTGTCGTCTGGCCTCTCCATCTACAATCCGCGATTCGATTAAAGGAGATTACAATTTTGATTGCACCCAGTGGTGTGAATACCGGTTCTGCAAGAACTTCATTTATGGCAAATTCCGCTCTTGCCAGTTCATCTGCATTTTATTATCTTCAATGTTCCGATGTCCCGGGACCCAGGTTAAGGTATATCGATTATTGGATTAGGAATATTGTGCAGAAGTATTTATTTATTTCAAAACTAAACGTTTTCATAGGAGATCGTTTTGTTAATATTTTCATTTGCTTTCATCTTTTGTATAAAAATTGAACCTTTCTCTGCGCATATTTGTGACTGGTAAACTGGAGAAAGTAGCCTGTCGAGTGAATTCAAACCCATAAGATTTATTTTTTCTTCACCACCCCAATTAGAAGATAGTCGCAAGATTTTACGATAGGCGGTGCTGTGGTCCAAATTGCATGTATCGCCCATTTTGACTCAAAGCTGAAAAAATAATTTTCTACGCAAATGGAAATAGTTTGTTCCAAAATTGCCTCAATAAGGGCGCTGGTGTTCAGATATGGCTCAAAAGCGTATTTATGGTCCGATTTGACTAAAATTAAAAGCACATAATAGCTACATGCAAAGATATATATGTTAAACTTGATTTGGACGCAGCGAGGAGTGACAGATTTTAAAAGTACAAAAAAAATGAGTTTTATAAATTTTGTTTAACCCTCAAGGTAAAGTTACATCAATTCAGACACAAAAATTAACTCGCTCGTGGACTATAAAATTATTATGATTAACAGAAATAGGCAAATGGAAAGTATATTTTTCAAATTACACTGTGTGGCGAAAAAAAAAACAAACAAAAAAATTGAAGCACTTTTATGAATGCTTAGTGCCAGTTGTAGTCTTAGTTAATCTAAGAAAAATGACCAGAAATAAATTTGCTTTACCCTGAGATTTTATATATTTATTTTAATAATCCACTGTGCAAATTACTTTACAGACTAGACATAAATATAAAAAAAATTCAATCTAAATTTGGCAACTAAAATATTAGCAATCAATAAAAATTCAATATTAAGCAAGTAAATTTAAATTTTTTACAAAATGAGATATGGAAAAAACAAATTCCAGCAGGCTGGAATTGGATAATGAATTGTGGTCTCAAAGTGGGAGAGAAGATTTAGTTTTAAAGTATAAAAATTGTGAAGACTTCTTTGTGGAACATTAAATCTTATTCACCCAAGCAGAGCTGAACAGTCAACGATGCCATTAACAACTCTGAAAATGAACGAAAGTGAAAGACTGACCTTCTCCTGTCCTGAGATTCTAAATTAGTTAGCTTTAGCTGAAAATTATAGGATGGCACAGGGGACTCAAGTCATAGGGAACAAAATGTCTGCTTAAGAAAAAAGTAAGCAGTAAGCAGTAGGCAGTTTGGAAAGCATATTTTAACGGCCGAGAGCTTTTTTTTTGTAATACTCGCCTATAAGAAGACGGAGAATTAGGTGAAATTCTAAATGTTTATAAGGATGAAAACTTAAACTAAACATTTAAACTGATTTATTTTAATAGGAATTCAATATATTTACTTGATTTATAATTTTATATCATCAACACACCAGGGGTGTACACAATAGCAATATTTGTTAAAGCGACATTTGTAAACTAAGCGATGATAAATAAATGAAATGAAAATTGAATTATTTTCATGTCCCCGTAGCGGGGCCTTTCGTTTTCGCCTAAATACTACTTCCCCGTAGCGGGGCTTTTCGGCCGTTAAGGGTTAACAGTTGTGAGTAATGAATTATCCAGACCAAGTTATTCAATTAGAAGGACGCAAAACGTGCAGACAAATTTCTGGATCCCGATATTGCTATTTAAAAACCCCATATTTCCGGATTTTCAAACGTGGTGTGGGATTGAATATTTTAGTGTATATGCTTGAGTGTGGACTTCACACACTTTTTTCCCCAAAATTCTCTTGCCTTGTCTGTTAATTCATCACTCCATGCAACACTACTTATATAGTAAGTATATAGATATAACAATTTGCAACTTTTTTCAAAAGACATGGTTACGTGAGTGGAATATACTAAGTGGTCTAAGAAATCAAATCTGTTATACGCCGTTTTATATATTATATATATTTTTTTTTCAAAGTACTCGAATGAATTTCCCTTTTTTGTGTATCAACATATTAACCCTATGTCTTTAACATATGGCCATTTTTTGTCACTTCCAGCGAAATTAAAAAGACAAACACAAAACAGGTGAAATTGTTCCCTGGCCCCTTTTACCATTAATGACTGTTTTGTATAGTACAATCACTCCTCGACACAATGAATTCAGTTGGTAAATTGTACATTTTTTCGTTGAAAGAATTTTATATAATTCTTTCCACTTTTCCTCTTTTTTTTTTGTTGTTCTTCCTCGCTCTTTCAAGCTATTGCACTGAAAACATTTGTAAATTCTTTTTAAATTATAGACATTTAACGCTTAATTAGACAGCGGCGAACACTGGAAAATTATTGACGTTGCGAGGTCACAGTAAGTTTTACTCAAATATACAGATGTGCAGATATACATACAGATGCAGAAATGTATGCACACTTGAACCACCCAAAGCGCTAGTTCACAACTAAAGTTCATAAGCGGCAGCTACAGGTATACATACACACGAAAATTCCGCAAAGTACCCAAACGCCAGTAATGGCTTGCCTTAACGTGGCCAGATACGCGTAATTAATTCAACTAATACCGGCTTTAATATGCGGGTCATAATTAATATACTTAGATTGTATTTTTAACAAGCAACTACTTACTTTGTAGGTTTAATTCATTTTATATCACAAATCTTTGTTTTCCAATTTACATTTTTCACTTAAGGGGGGAGCCTGGTTTAGAGGCTTCAAAAAATCGTTTTTTTTTCATAAATGTCTTCTCAAACTATCCAATTTTCTCAAAATCCAGTAGCGCTAGCTATACATATCTGATTACATTTAGATAGCAGACTAAATTGGCTACAGCACATCACAGCTAAAAGATCTCAACTGAAAACAAAAATTCGTAAAATGTACTGACCGCTTGGTCGGAAATCTAAACTGAGTCTTAAGAACAAAATTCTGCTTTACAAGACTATATTAAAATCTGTTTGCTCAGCATCTCTTCTTCTTCTTAATTGCCGCGATAACAGTCGTTTCTTTCTCGTGCTAGTTCCCTCTAGTTTCAGCACCCGTACTATGCATTATTCTCATTTACTTATTGTCTAACAACAGCTTGTAAATACAGGGAATGCGAAAAAAAATGTAATCAATAAATCTTGTAGATATAATCCATGCCAAAGAAATGGAATGCTGTTATTAATGCAAAAGAAGAGTAATAAAATACTAAATTTGTGTGATTTTCGTTTAATATTATGATATAAAGCTGAATTCATTGGAAAATATTGTGTACACTTTATTTTGATGCCCGCAATATATGTACGTGAGTCACTTCACACACTTCACCACTTGCTGTCTAACTGTCAAACCAGCAGGCAAGCCAGCCTGCCAACCACAAGGCAGGCAACCAACCGCTTACCCAACCGGTTTGCCTAAACTATAAATGAACCAGCTGAAACTTAAATTTGCTCACCCTTATTAACTAAATACTGGACTTTTATTTATTTTATTATTTTCAATGATCAGTTTTACAATTGATTTTCGATTAAGTAAATAAAGGTGCCAGTTTGTCGTCTATCGAAATATTGATTGTAAGACTACAGAGCCTGAAATTTATGGAATATTTTTTTGCTTGAGCAGATTTTAAGGTTTTTGCGTTGAATCTTAATTGCACCTTTTCCTGTGGCTTCTCAGAGCTTTTCGTCATGCACATCATATACATACAAACATGCGTACATACATGCATACATAGTGCTATATAGGCCTTTATAGGCATTGCGACGTTAAAAATCAAGGTTAAAGTATTTTTGAAAGAGCAATGAAGGTAAGCAATTGTGAGCAATTAAAATTTAAATTTGTAAAATGTCCAGGTTTTCCTTGGGCAGAATTGCAAGTATTGCAAGTCAAGTAGAGCAATAAAATTGCAATAAAATTATCGACATTTCGCTTCGTATTTCACTAGAAAAAAATTTAATAAAAAAAACGCATTTTATTTAATTAATTTTGAATTTAATTGGTATTGGAAATGATTTTTATTTAATACTTAATGCGTTCAGCAGTTTGCCTTCAGCGCACACATGCGAGCATATGCATGTATAGGGTGTTTTTTTTAACAATTTGAGAAATTAAAATGATATTACGAAACAGAATATATCTCGAATATTCGAATGAATTGCCTTTATTATAATTTTTAATCGAATTTTAATATTCATTAATTAAATTGAATTTATTTTATAATATTTTATGCATTTGTTCATATATATTTTATTATTTTATTTTTACTACAATCTAGTAGATAATTTCGTAAACTCATATTTCATATTTTTTGAATATAATATAATATCCGGCATATGTCCATCGCGTCTACGAGTTATACTTGCACGGACCCTTCGATCAGTCCAGTTTTTGGCTTCTTTTACCAATAAATCTGAATAATAAACCTAAATTACCCCAATCGACATTTCGACGTTGCTGTTGTTGTTGTAGCAGTAAAACAAGCCCTGTCAGTGTAGTGTTACGGGTCGTCTTTGTATAACTCATCTAAAGGTAGGCCCGGAAACATGCTGTTTCGACAGGTTGGGTCCAGAGGGAGAGGGGTGTTAGATGAGTGGGTTTTAAAGGGCATGTGAAAAGGTGGTTAGTGTCGCAAGGGCTGCTCTCACATGCCGGACATATGTTTGGTATGTCAGAGTCGATTCTGGATAAATAGGAGTTTAACCTGTTACAACGTCCAGACCATAATTGAGCAAAGTTACGTGGGTCTCACGAGGCAGCTGAATCTCTTCATCTGCTGTAGGTGCTGGTTGGACTCCAATTACGGCATTCGGGGGTGGGGAGCTTAGAAAGGTTTTGACGGTCTGCCGATGAATGTCGTGTATTGTCTTTCTAAACACTGTCTGGTCCAGTAGATGTCTGTTCGTTTTGTACTAGATCTCGTCGACGTAATTGTAGAGGTGTCTCCTGACGTGCCTAGGAGGCAGCTCTGGCTCTAGCAGGTGTCTGCAAGAGTGAAACCTGCGGTAGCACCCTAACATGAACTGCTTGCTGAGCAGTTTATTGTGTTCCATTACAGGGAGCATCTGTGCCTCGTTGTGAAGGTGTTGAATAGGGTACATCAAGAGGCAACCTGCCGCCGTCCGAATAACAGTGTTTTGGCAAGTCTGTAGCTTTATCCACTACATGTCACTAGTTCCAGGTGACCAGACAGGCGCAGCATAGTTTAGAGCTGGCCGGTCAATTGCCTTAAACGTCGATAGTAACAATTCTTCGTCTTTGCCTCAAGTGCTGCCGGCAAGCGATTGAGGATCTTGTTGCAATTTTGACATGTAGTGGCAATTGCGGTTGTGTGCGCAGAGAAGAAGAGCCGTATAGCAAACTGTCGAAGGTTACATCCAAAATTTTGGAATTTTCGACAGTCGGAATTGGTGTGTCATCGACTTTTTCCTTGAGCTTACTGGGGTGGCAGCTCTTGGTCGGGAAAAACCCAAGTCATTCCGGTACATCCGCTTCAACACATCGCTCTATGAACTTTGCGAACAGATTTATTTGATTATTTTTTCAAAGTAAATTTCCACAATTTGGAAGCGTTGTTCTGGCGATGAACGATTCATGATGACTTGCGCATTGTTGCTGAACCGAAATGTGGGAAATGTCAACACAGCAAACACTTGGCCATTTTCAGCTATCAAACCATAGTTATCGATATCGATAGTTCTTATGCAACTACAAGAACACCCCATACAAAGTGGTGCATAATTAATCATGAAGGGTAGAAGGAAGTGTTCTACAAACTTTTAAGACGTAAAAATATTCGCTGAGAGGCTTTATGGCTGCTGACTGTTTTCGAATGCTTAAAAAAACTTGATCACACATAAATTGTCTCAAAAAAAAGGGAGCAAACAAGATATGCCTGCAGCTAATGAGATGCAGAGCTGGCATACGACAGTGCGCATGGAAATTCAGTTCATGCCCTCATGGAGCAACGGAGATGCAGATGAAGCCAGTGTCTTTATTATTAGGTGCGCAACTAAGTTCTCGATGTTTTTTTTTGATGAAAAAAACAACTTTATTCGAAGGTTTTTGGCCTTCCTTCACGCGGACGGTCGTCAACATTAAAATCACCGTCTTTGAAGCGACGAAATCAATCTCGGCACGTTGTTTCACTTAAAGCAGCATCTTCATAAACTTTTTGTAACTCTCGATGCGCTTCAGCCGCCGTTTTTTCCGCATGAAAGAGGAAGATACTAAGTTTGCCTTGGTTCAGCTTAAATGAGGTACAAAGCTGAAAATTATTTCCTTCACTTCTTACAACAACTACACTCATAAAGCAGTTTATAAATACAAAAAGCTATTATAAAGGGTTTTTCAATAAGGGCGGGTAGATGTTGAAATGGAATCAAATGGCGTTTGCTGTGTAGCACGTAGCCCCATCCTGCTGGAACCACATGTCGCCTAGGTTCATATGGTTCAATATGGGCCATAAGAAATTGGAAGGGCCACCACGTCTACCGAAAAATGGGCGCAATGCGCGCAACGTTTGCGTTAATGAACACACATTTTGATAATAAAGTTGTATCATTTGAACGTGCTGTTCAATCGTGTAACTTGCCATGATGATTTGGCATAAACAACTGAATAATAAACAAAAGATTTGACAGATGTCACCAAAACGAAATGGCTGCCACAGGGCGCCAAAATCGACCCGCGCCAATTGAAAAACCCTATACCTACAACTATTTATTTTTAACTGCATTGTTGCCACCTGTAATGTCTTACATTTTTATTTAACGAAAAGTTGACAGAACTAAGTCGAGTTTATCATTTCGACAAACTGATCTGATAGTCCACAGTTAAAATAACACCTTGGCTTATTATCCTTAGAGCAATTTTCTCAACTAACCGTTAATGTTACGGCTCACTTCAGCACGCTGATAAACCAATGCCAAAGGCAAAATAATTAAAGCGATCGATATACATAAAAAGAAAACTATTTTTACTCCAGTCTGGCCGTAGTTTGGGAACCAGAAATTTTATTTCCTTCAGGCAGTTAATAAAAAAAATAGTGGACACTTTAAAAATCCATCGGGTAGTAAAGTCCACAGTATTGGTGAGACTAGAAAAGGGCCTATAGACGACTTTTGATAATATAAAAAATATTCGCTTGCTAACAAATACTCTGTACTTCTTCGCCTACTCAACTCATTTACAGTAATTACATAATTTAATGGCAAATTATCATTAATAGCACCAGTATTTTTACAACTTGTACTTTGGCGAAAATATTTATTATTAATTAACGCTGATGTCACTAAATAAATCTGAAATTTGAGTAAACACTTCAGCGTCAAGCGTCTCCACAGTTAAGTACTTACATGCCCAGAAGCCTATACACATTTTCTCATGTCGGCATATAAATCTACATGCATATCTGAGTGCTAGTATACAAGCAAAGAAAGCTCCTGGTTGATGTGTGATTGAAATGTGTAAGGTGACAATCATAAAACAAAAATCAACAATAAATTCGATTACCTAAGACATTGCAAAGTTTGTACTAATTGAATTTACAAGTGCTTTTTGCTTTAATTTTTATTTAATGTTGATAATTTCTTGTTTTTTCTCCAAGCGCACTTGTACTTTGTCAACACAACCAATCACTTAAAATTCTCGCTTTTGCAATGAGGCAACGACAACACATGGCTGAAGGGAGAGCAAAACTCAAACAAATGCTGCCGCATGATGAGTTATGTAAAGGTCCAGCAGCGCAGTGCATCTAATAGTTTTTCAAAATACGTACAAGGTTTTGTTAGTGTGTAATGGAGGCAGTGCAGGTAGAATTGAGATAAAATCACGTATACGCACTGTTACACTTTTTGTGCAGTGCTGATTGGAGTCTCGATTACATGGAAAAGCATTTCAGTAGGTGCTGATAAATAGTTTGTTTACACATCGTGTCATTGATATTAATTAATTCGTGCAATTGCAATACAAAAAGGGAGAGAGAGGAATCAATCAACTGTTGATTATTTGCTTACATATTGGCGTGTTATAAGTAGGTTAAAAAATGTATAACTGTAAATATACGCAGTGCATTGAGGCTGCAAAAAAAAGTTATGTGCAAATATTTTGTACCAAAATACATATTGTGAGAATTTCTAGTACTAATTTCGAGTTCTAAAATTGTAGTCCAAGGTTTACTAGCAAAAACTTTGTGTGCTAAGGCTTTGCGCTAACTTTAGTACTACTAATTTTTTTCTTACGAAAGCGCATTATTATATTTTCAATATGTCGGGAGCTTTTTATAAAATATTATTTCTTGTAACGTACTAAAAAATTTAATACTAAATTTAGTGTACTAGTGTACTAAATTTAGTGCTAAAACTTTTTTCTTCTTAAAAAGCTTTATATTTATAAAGAAATAAAATATTAATATATTTCTTGAAATGTACTAAAAAATTGATGTAATAATTTAGTACTAAAATTTTTTTCTTCTTAAAACGCTTTTAAATAGATATTGATTAAATCGTAAATTGTTTATAGATTTTTTTCGTCAAGTACTAAATAATTTATTACCAACACTTTTTCTCTTTTTTAAGGCCCTGTGATTATATTTTAATTATATCAGTAATGCTTTATAAAATTGCATTAAAAAAGTAATATTTTTCATGCTTGGTTGGTTGGTTAAAGTGATGATTCTTCCAGAATCCAACTAGCGCTTCCGCACCATTTTGTTGCCACATCCGCGTCTCTAACTTGTTTGACGGTTATGTATAGCATAACTATATCCAGTCTGTGCGGTTAAGGAACCTTATTAGGTTGTTGACGTCTAAGCCAGACAGTTGTTCGAGATTCTCGAACATCGGTTGGCCCAGGGTTAACATTCTGTCCCTCCATAGGGCAGGGCATTCATAGAGGACATGGAAGATTGTCTCCTTTTTCTCCGGTTGTTTGCAACTGTGACAGTATGTATTGTGAGGGATACCCATTTTGGCTGCTTGTTCTCCGATAGATCAAAAGCCAATTATGACTGCCGTTTCAACAGGCGTCCCGACGTTTCATTCTTATTAATGCCGACGATTGCTTAAGGTTGTAGATGGGCTATAACATTCTGCTAATTTTGCATTTCGTCTGGACTTTCCACCTACAGTCCGCTACTCGGAGGTATTTTTCATGCAGTACCAAAAAATATTTTTTTGGTTTTGCTAAAGCTTACGCTTATATTTTCTTTAGTTTGTGAGTTTTTTATAAAATATTACTTATTGAAATGTACCAAAATATTTAGTACTAAATCTTTGTTGTTGTTAAGAACTATATAAATTATAAGTGCATAATTGTGCTTTACTTTTTCCTTTACTACTACTCTCTACTTTAAAAAATTTGATGGCATAATTTGTTTTTAATTTTAAATATGATATCATAAATTATTTATAATTTTTGTTTGTTTTTTGTTAAGTACTAAAAATCTTAGTCCTCTTATTTTTGTCTTATTAAAAATTTAGCACTGCTAGTTTGGCTACAGTGCAATCGTTTTGCTCATGTAAGTCAAAAAATAAAATAGACTTACTAAAAAGGCAGTACTTCCTTTCCTTATTGGGTTTTAGTCCCTTTATTAAGGTTATTAAACAAATTATTAATAAAGATTCTGCTTTTTTGTAAAATACTAAAATATTTAGCACCCTAATAAAATACTTAGTACTCTAGTACTAAAATATTTAGTACTCTAAGAAAGTATTTAGTACCCTAGTCCTAAACCATTTAGTACTCTAGTACCCTAATGTGCTAAAAATTGTGTACTCCTATTTTTGTCTTATTAAATATGAAGTACTCTTATTTTTGTCTTGTACAAAAATTTAGTACTATTATTTTTGTCTTAAAAATTGGAGCACTCTTCTTCTTGTCTAATTAATAATTGAGAACTCTTATTTTTGCGTTATTCAAATTTATTACTTTCATTTTTGTCTTATTAAAAATTTAGTACTCTTGTGTTTCAGCGCAATCCTGGTGCTGACATACTAAAGAAGAAGTACTTATTTCTCTTAATACGAGCTTAGTAATTGTGTTAAGGTTATAAAATAAATTATTTATAGAATTCTTCGTTTTTTAGTACTAAAATATTTAATACTCTTTAAATACACAAAATCAAAAATCAAAATTTAGTGCTCCTATTTTTGTTTATTAAAAATTTAGTACCCTTGTTTTTCTCTTACTAAAACTTTAGTACTCTTTTTGTCTTATTAAAAATTTAGTAGCTTTATTTGTGTGTTATTAAAAATTTCGTACTCTTACTTTTGTATAATTCAAAATTTAGAACTTTTATTTTCGTCTTATTAAAAATTTAGTACTCTTACTTCCGTCCAATTCAAAAATTTAGTACTTTTGTTTTTGTGTTGTTAGAAATTTAGAGCGCTTACATTTGTCTTATTAAAAATTTAGTACTTTTATTTTTGTCTTATTAAAAATGTAGCACCGATATTTGGAATGCATCGCAACCTGATGCTGATGTAAGTTAATTAAAAAAATTTCAATGCCAAATTACTTTCTAATGCCAGTAAAAGAATTTCAATGCACAAGAAACCACCTTCTGTTCACTGCTCCTCAGTTAGTTACATCTATAGCAATAACAATATCCATCAATTATAGCGCAAAGCATCGCATGCGTCTATGAAGCGCTTTTATCAAAAGCTTTAATTGTTCAGAATAATACTTGCTTGTGGTTTCCTACAACCATGAAGTAGATTTTAATTAAATGCAACTCCAGTTACATTTCACTGCGAATTAGTATTACCCATTAAATGAGAGCCACCCAACGGTACAAAGGTTCAAATATGTTTTTGTTGAGCGCAAAATTGTGATTGGCTGCACTAATGGCATTCCACTGCATATAAACAAACAACGGCACACACAGGTATATATATATATACATATATTTACAATATGTAAGGACAAATATGAAGGCACACATATGTATATACACATACATACATATATACATACACACTTAGTTGAAAAATAAATAATTGCTTTAAATGAATTGGCAAGAAAGTGCAACTGCGCTAATAACAAAATGCATTCATTATGTAAATACATACACACAAATACATATATGTAGATATGTATTTAATATGTATTTATACCTACCCACATGCACACATACACACATGCACCCCAAAGGAATGATACTGCGCTAATAACAGTCGTTTAAAATTGTCAGTCCACTGCCCATTCAACTGCAAAGCAATCAATTTAATAGAACTGAAAGTGGCAGGTTGCGGCCAGTAATGTGCAAAGTGCAAAAGTTACCCGACTTTCTGACTCTTCAACGCATGACACGACGTTGCAAAACACTTTGCAAATAATATACAGAAGTTTCGAAAATGTATGTGTGTAGCTAGCACACCTGCATGCAAATACAAACTAACACAGAGAAACATCGTAAATGTAAAAAATATACGAAATTCGCGCTTTGCGTGCGCAAGAAATTCAATAAAGCATTCATCTTCATTTCAACTACTCGTACAGTATAAACCATGTGTTTGTGTGTGTGCTCGTATGCAGGTAGCTATGTGTATGTGTATGTGTACAAGTATTTTCCTTATATTTATTTTATTAACCCTTAGGAGCATGGTGGGAAGCCAGGTTCCCACCTTCTTTTTTCTCAACTTTTCTCTACAGATTTGATATTTATGAAAATGGGACCGAGAAAATTTATTTATATGATAATCCATATATCAAAGAATGCAACTGAAACTAAGAAAATTGTTTTGCGTGAATTTATAAACAATTACAGATAAACAAATTGAAAAAATCGTCTATTTTCAGGAAAAAATTCATTTTTCAACAAAGTACATAATGTATAAAGATGGGACATGATACTATAAGGTTTTTGGGGTTGCTGATTACGAATCTGAGGTCAGATTTGAGAAATTCAATATGGCGGATACAAAATGGCGGACATATTTTTTGAAACATTGTTGGATACTCACCAAGTTTGATATTAGGGAGTTTTTGGGGTCGCTGATTACGAATTTTGGGTCAGATTTGAAAAATTCAAAATGGCGGATACAAAATGGCGGACATATTTTAGGGGTATCCAACATTTAAAAAAAAATATGTCCGCCATTTTGTATCCGCCATTTTGAATTTTTCAAATCTGACCCAAAATTCGTAATCAGCGACCCCAAAAACTCCCAAATATCAAACTTGGTGAGTATCCAACAAGTTTTCAAAAAATATGTCCGCCATTTTGTATCCGCCATATTGAATTTCTCAAATCTGACTCAAGGTTCGTAATCAGCGACCCCAAAAACCCTTAAAATTGCATGCAATCATAAAAGCGATTGGTAAGTAAAAAGTGTGCTTCAAAGGGTTAATTTATTTTTGCTATTTGCAATCGCTAATGCTCGTCGCCGATATCTATTACAGAGTAGCCAAACGTTGGAAATGTGGTCATTTGTATGCTGACAAGCGCGGAGCAGCTATTATCGTTAGCTTGCGCTATTATTCTTTGTTCATATGCCTCTACGAGAGGTATCTTTTATATACATATATAGCAGACACAAGTGCATGTGTGTATGTAATTATTTTTATTATATATTTTTCGAGCTTGTCAATCATTGCTGAAATGCAAATTTCGCAAAACAGGATATTGCATTTGAATGCGGGAGGAAGAAGGCAAAGAAAAGCAAAAGTGATGAGTGCTTACATCCATATTTATATTAAACTACGAAATTAAATAACATACGAAAAAACACTTTTAAATATGCATGGGTAGATGGCAACTAACGATAATTGCGCCATTGCGTTGGAAATTTTATACAGCAGATTGCAATTTTGAAGTTTCTTCAGCAAGGCAGAGTTAGTGAGTTTAGTGAGGATTTACAGCGAAATAAAAAATTAAATAAACTGACTAAAATTAAAAACAAAAATATCAGACTAAGTTGATTTTAGAGATGCCTAAATAATGAATTGAGCCAATAATACCTGTGACCAGTCAAATCTTTCTGCATGTAAGAAGGTTCAATGACGGACGAGTATCGTTTCCCCGACAGTCGGTTCTACGTCACCGAAATGCCCCGGTTTTACTAAATACCCAGCAGTACTCCCGGTACATGTATGAGGAATGTTTTAACAATAAACGCAGAAGGGTTTGATTGGTCACAGGTATTATTGGCTCAAATCATTATTTAGGCATCTCTAAAATCAACTAGTTTTAATCTGATATTTTTATTTTTGGGGGGAAAAATCTCCCTGTTGGGCTTTTCAAAATACGTTTTGAAAAAGTTTGCTCCATATGGATAAGTTTTATGGTGCTGGAAAATAAAGCAACAGCGACTTGTTTAGGCGTCTTTTTTTAATTTTTTGTTTTTGTTTTTTGAGCGCTCAGCTCAAAAGCAGCCAAAATAGGTAACGCCTGCCCAATACTGATTCTATCGTACTAATTTCATCGAGTGAAGCTCCCAAGTTACGTCTTCAATCAGTTTAATTTATTCAAGGCATTCCTTGTATTACCCATAAAACAGCTCTCTGCGCCCGAAATCTATGTAAGACATTACGGTGGCTCGAAAAAGGAATGATAGAATTTTTCTGGATGTCATCACCAAATTTTTTATTATGGCTAAAAAATACGAGACATCTATTTTTTACTTTTTTATTTTGACTCGCGCGCCCATGCTTTGGAAATTATAAAAATAATTTATTTTTATTTTTTATTTCGATTCAAAAATATAAAATAAATAAATAAAAAATATATATTCGACTTTGAAAAATATAAAAAAAAATGTTGCTTTTTATTTTGGCTCGTGCCACCAATGCTTTGAAAATTATCATTTAGTACCCATTGAAAAAATGCACTTTTTCATAAGTTTGACGCTTTGAAAGTTATAAAAAAAATTATTTTTATTTTTTAATGTTTTATTTTGATTCGAGCCGCCAACGCTTTAAAAAATATAAAAAAAATTATTTCTACTTTTTTATATTTTATTTTGAAACGCTAAATTTGACGCTAGAAAAATATAAAAAAAATTATGTTTTTTTTTATTTTGGCTCGCGCCGCAAAATTTTGAAAATTTTCAAAAAAAACTTTATTTTTACTTTTTATTTTTTTTCTTTTGTCTATGAAAATTATAAAATTTTGGTAAAATTTTTTTTCAACTTTTGTTTTTGACTCGTAGCACTAATGCTTTGAAAATAATACAAAAAACACTTTATTTTAAGTTTTTAATTGTTTTATTTTGACTTATGTGGCATCAAAAACTAGAATTTTTGCCTTCTTGGCCAGAGCGAAAGGTTCTAATAGTTGGCTATCTCCAGCATACGCCTATAAAGGCTTACGCTGATTTTGCAAGAATTTCTCTAAAAAAAAATAAAATAAAATAAAAAATATATAAAAAAAAAATAAATTGACTACTAAAGCAAAAATTCCCTACAACTGTTCTATTGTTAACAGTCAGTACATTTTCAATGCTTTTAAAAATATTTACGTTTACACTTCAGCTAAGCGCACTATGGCGCAAAATTATTCACCCCAACGGAAGGATGGCTCAAAAAAGAATGTTTTTTTCTTTCTGGATGCCTTCACCTAAATTTGTAATATGGCTAAAAAGTAGGAGACACCTATTTTTTATTTTTATATTTTTTTATATTCATATTTTGAACGCCAATGCTTTGGAAATTATACAAACAATTTAGTTTTATTTTTCTATTTTGACTCGTGCCGCCAATGCTTGAAAATTAATTTCAATTACTTCAGAAATGAAACTGATTTTTAAAAATTGTTTCCGTTCGCGGCCTCCACATTTTTTATATGGAGGAAGTCACACAACGCCGTCAGCAGAAAAAATTGTTAAAAATCAACGCAAATATCAATTTGTGAATCACTTGAGATATGCAATTTTTTACAACAAAATTCAATGATCATAAAACTGCATATCCAAAATTTTGCTGAAAATTCTGTTTGAAAAGTCTGAAATTTTGAATAAAAATTTGTCGAATTTGAAAAATTTGAAATTTTTGATGAATTTGAAAAATATGAAATTTTTGATGAATTTGAAAAGCTAAATTGTTTGTTGAATTGAATTTGAAATTTTAGATGAATTTGAAAAATTGAAAATTTTTGATGAATTTGAAAAGGTTGAAATTTTTGATGAATTTGAAAATTTTGAAATTTTGAAATTTTTGATGAATTTGAAAAATTTTAACCTTATGATGAATTTGAAAAGTTTAAAATTTTTGATGAATTTGAAAAATTTTAAATTTTAGATGAATTTGAAAAATTTTAAATTTTTGATGACTTTGAAAATTTTGAAATTTTTGATGGCTTTGAAAAATTTTAAATCTTTGGATTTGAAAAATTTTACTTTTTGATAAATCTGACAAATTTTAAATCTTTGATGAATTTGAAAAGTTTGAAATTTTTGATGAATTTGAAATTTTTGATGAATTGGTAAATTTTTAATTTTTAATGAAAATTTGCAGAATTTTTACAATGTTTTTTTTACAAAAGTTTGAAACTTTGCTTTATACGGTTATTTTTATAGTATGAACTGTATTTTTGTAAAAAAATAATTCGAATTAAAAATAAATAAATAAATAGTCAGAACTTAGTCCGGCTTAGAAAATAGTTCGACTTAGAAAATAGTCACACTTTTTATAAAAAAATAATTGAAATTGAAAAGTAAATAAATAATTAGTCAAAACTTATCAATATTAATGTGTGGCGTACATTTCTTCTGCCGATGTCAGTATGTATGATTTCTGAAAGGCCCTACTGACTGATGGCGATATAATAAATTTGAACGCAAAAGCCATACATTGAGTTTTGTTGCCTATTTAATATAAAAAAAGTAGTACATTTTTGTCAAAAAAACAAAACATAAGGGGTGTTTTTTTTTACAAAATTTATTACTTTTTTTATATTAACTACTCAAATTGCGTCATATTTTTCTTACTTCCTGTGCTCTATTTCTATTTTTAATTCTATTTGTAATCTAAATCTATTATACGTTTATTTACTTCAGGGAATCACAACAATCCCCATTTTTTCATCACATAAAAACCTTCATTCTGCCGATTCATTGTCTTATTACGTGTAGTATTTCTGCACCAGTCTTTTGTGCTTGTATTTTTAATTTTTAATTTTTTATTTTTATATTTTTTTTAAATTTTTTTATTTCGTTTTGTTGTTTGGTAAAATTTTTATAAGCCTTTGTCGCCAATTTCAGAAAAAAATAAGAACTTCATTAATTTGCACTTACTTTGTCTGCCTTTGCTTTTATGCAACGCTGTGTGCTCCAAACAAAATTTGATATTTTTAAAAATCCGTAAATTAAATTGCGTGCAAAAGTTCTCAACACGTGTTTCTCTGCTCCTCTGCCACCGGCTGCTTTTTGCTCAATTGATGCTGCTTGGCTGCCAAACTCTTTTTTTTAACTAAAAAATCGTCAAATTCTTCAGTTTATTGCTTTGTTTTTATTTATTTATTTGTTTTTTTTTTTTTTAATTTTTACTACCCGTTTGTGTAGTTTCGCTTACTTCGCAGTTCTCTGCAGAATTTTATTGCTCTGTAATCGAGCAGTAGAAATCTCAGATTTCACACACAAAAGACTATGGACACAAACTTGTTTCTTCTCAGTTAAGTTGTATGTATGTATGTAAGCTGCGATTTGTTATGCTTTAACTAGCTTGGTAACACACGCCGTATTCCTTTTTTGCATGTTTTGTAATATTTTGATGGAAACTTTTACTATTTTTGGTGAATAAATTTTGTTCGCAAAATTCTTAGCCGAAAAAATGCAAAACAGTGAGCGAAAAAAATTACATAAAATGTTGCAAAAAACTTTGAGAACGTGAAATTCACTTTTTCTTGTAAAAAAAACAAGAAATTTGCAAAAACTTTTTTATTTATTGATTTTTTTAATGTTATCGAATTTAATTTCGATTTTTTTATTTACCATTAGATAAGTAAATATTGCGATTTGTTTTTTGTTGTTTTACTTAATATGTTCGTACTTCCGGCAACAGCGAGTTTCACTATGGTTGCTAATTTTCTAAAGGTTTTGCCAAAGTAATTTGGTTTTATCAAAAATATTGAAATTAATTTATTCTACTTTTGCTAACCGCACTCGAATCCACAACTCGTTAAATTCTTCAATATTCCGACATCAACGGCGAGACCACAGCTGCACTTGTGTTACGTTTAACCGTCCAAATCGTACTGAAATGACGGACATACAATTACCATAAGCTCAACCGACGGCGCCGTTGCGTATTTCGAAATGCTTGGAAATCACTCAGCCAAGTTACTTATACTCAATGCTACAGTTGATGAGCTCAAACGCAACTAGCAGCAGCGTAAACATCAAATGTTGACTTGAGTATTTTTTTTTGTGTTACTTTTCTGGCTTTTCAGACTTTGCGCCAAGCACCAGGCACCGAGCCTGCAAGTGCTTTGATCAGCATAAAAATTGTCTCGAATGATTGAGGAAAAGTGGAGAAACAGAAAAAGTCATGGAAATTTTAAATTTAAAGAAAATAATTTTAATATTAAATGATTAATGAAAAGTGGAAAGACGGAAAGAGAGATATAAATGGGCATTTTAAATTGAAATACGCCTTAAATTTAAAAAATATAATTTTAATATTCGTTACTAAGTAACAAATTTGGACTATTATGCCAAAAAAAATAAACAAAACAACAAAAAAAAAATTATAAAAAAAAATTAAAAAAAATATTAATTGCTCATAAGAGCTGTCAACTACCTTTTGTAGCGAAGTAGCGAACTTTGTAACTATGTTTATAGTTGTACCCAATCGCTTGAGCACAAAAACTCATTTCTCATACAGTGGAGCGCTTTCTGCAAAGAGTTGGACTTTGCCAAACAGGTGGCATGCAATGGCAATAAACTCATTGCTGCAGTCGACCAAATGTCACTACCAAAACTACTTAGCGCAATATATTTCTGTTTTACACTCTCTCGCTCTCTCTCTATCTCTCTATTTCTTTGAGTTTGCTTTCGCTCTCGCAGTATGTGGTGAATTTTTCCACCATTGGTTGAAAGAAGAGTGGTTCTTGCTGTTAGCAGGCCACAAATTACTATGTGTATTTGTAATTGTATTCCTGTTTTTATTTGTTTGTGTTTTCTGCATTGGGTTCGTAGTTTTATGCGGAACCCCTAGGCGTATTAGTGACCTGTTGCAAAGTCCGAAATCAATAAAAATGTACGCAATAAATTATGAATTATGTGAATATGTATGTATTTACACAAATACATTTGTACATAGTGCAGTTTGTTCAGCTCAATCAGCATTGAGAAATACACTGTGTATGTGTATGTGTGAATAAATTATTCTTAATTGCGCCAATATTGTGCTGACTCGTGGAAAATTGGTTCGATTTAAGTCAATGAAATTATATTCCAACTATGTTTGTAATGCAGCAGTTAGTTAACAGGTAGTAATTGATAAAAACTTGTGTAATCAAATAGAGAGCAAAGTAAGAGGCAGATTTGTTTAAAATTTATTTATTTAGGTATTTAATATTTTCGTTTTAGTTATATGTAGCGAGAATTTTTAACCCGTTTGGTAATATATTAAGCACATAAAGGCTACTGAGCAAAAAATATGTTCCAATACTCAATTTGGATACAGAATCAATTGTCAATTGTATCAATTGAATGAACCTAATTTATTTTTGAAAGATTAAGAAGCTCAGATATTTCGAAACAAAGGGTGAGTTTTATTAAAGATATAATGTAGTGACTTACGGTTTTCATTTACAAATCTAGATGGCATACGTGGCGAACTTGTGAAATTTGTAGATTTTCCTTAGAAAAATAATAAATTTTATGTTTATTTTTATAACCCGAGTTCATAAAAAGAAAATTTACTATTTTTGTAATTTGAATTGGCTCGAATATACAATCCCAAACCTTTAGACTAAAAGTGGAAGAGATAAAAAAGCTATACCCACAAACAATACCAGCCAAAATTATGTAATTTTAGCGATAAATACCATTTCATTTTAGTATACGTTGCTGATATAATCAGAATCACCTTAATGAAACACTTAAATATTTATCACATTGTTAATCAAGTAGCTTCGGCCTCGGTAGTCTAGCATAAGTGCACTAGCCTGTCATCCCAGAGGTTGTAAAGTATGGTACACGCATTTTTCCAAATTTACCTACCTTCCCTGTTTCTAAACAAACAAAAAAAAAACAATTCATTCCTCAACCCCAAAAACTTGTCCCTTCCATCCTTACTCCCGCACAATAGTTAGCGATTATTCGCATTGTGACTGCTAAATCAAGCAAAATCAGTGGCATTGTATCAGTGGCACCACGTAGAGGAAACGGGCGACCGCGGTAATAGTGCAGTCACACGAAATTTAGCGAAGTGCTCAACCATCTGTGCGATCCTTCTGCCATAAAAATGTGAAACACAGATGGTGCTCCAAGCAGTAAGAAGACGTTGTTCCTAAGCAACGACAGGTGGGCATTCTCAATACTTAGGACTGGTAGCGGCAAGCTAATCACCTACCCTATCAGAAATCAAAACAGATTAACGAAATCTACGCAAGACTGAGTCTAGTCGAGGCCGTATGCTCCCGAGAGGAGTGCACAAGGGGAAAAAATCAAGCATTATATTTATAAAAGATAACTCAAAATAACATATGTCTCTGTAAGCACAAGCTAAGTCGAAAACCCCGGTTTCGAGAAAAATCATCTTATTAAGGGAGTGGTTTTTTGAGAGCTTAAGAACTTAAAATGATACTACAAAACAGATATATTGTTGGAATGAATTTATTTCACTATATTTATTAATAGAAGTTGAATATTCATTAATTATATTGAATTTATTTTATTATTTTAATTTTATTATAATCTGGTATATAATTTCATCACACTTATTTTCATCACATTGGCAGTATGTCGTTAATAGTGGCTGATATATAGCAATAAATCGATTGTTAAGCGATTATTATTATATGCGATGGAATTTTGTTCATGGATTACTTACAAACGGGTAAAACAATAAATTCTGAATATTATTGTAACCTTTTAGACCAGCTGAAGGAAAAAATACCCAGTTTGCAAGAGAAAACAATTATTTTTCATCAGGTCGCGGTGCATTGAATTTTTGCGCGGTGCATTGAATTGCACGATGCAATAGCATTTTCACAATGGCTTAAATTCATGAATTAAAGTTCGAATTGAAGAAGCATTCACATTATTCACCAGATTTGGCGCCTAACAACTTGCAGCTGTTACCAAACCTAAGCAAATTTCATGCATGGAATGCCATTTTCATCAAATGAAGATGTCATAGCAGCTGTGGAAGGGTACTTTACGGCACTTCCAGATTCTCACTTCAGGGATGGAATTTATAAATTGGAATCTCGTTACAAAAAGTATACTCATGTTCAGGGAGGCTATACTGAATAATAAAGTGTATATCAAACCAAAAAATTGTGTTTTTCTTATCGAATCGGAAAACTTATTGAACAACCTAGTATTTTTTTCAGTGTACATTTTACGATTTGGAAGCGTTGTTCTGGCGTTAAACTTGCCAGGCTTTACTGAACAGAAATGTCAACTCAGTTCGCTAATCTAAGCTTAAGTTCTCATACAGCTAAAAAAATATCTGATACAAGGTGGCGCAAAATTAATCACCCTATGGGAAGATTTATAATTTTTGCAAATGGTATCGTACGTCAATCATATTTCACACGCAGTTGCAGCATACAGACAGACAAGCAATGGAGCGCATAAGGATAATAAACAAGATTTCCATCACTCCAACTATTTTCGGTTTTTTCTATTTTATAACAAAAACAAAATTGATGAATTATTTTCCGCCACCTTGCCACTGCATATTATACAAAAATAAACACGTTAAGCCAATATTTTTTTATTAAAAACTTTTAAAATAACTCTGCAAACACGTAAAATTCTATAGCCCATACATACAAGTCAATACTTTCTGAAGTCGACTAAGACGGTTTTGGCAGGGGACCACCGATTTATTCTCTGAATATAAAGTCTTTTTATACCCGCGCGCACTTGAACTTATTATTTAGTTCCCGTAACGATTGCAACAGTACTATAACAATAATCGAGACAGATATAACCAGACATTTATGTACTGAAATTATCAGACTGGCAAAATGGGACGAAGTGCGGATTTACCAATGGAAATGCGTAGAATTCTTAATAAATTGTGCTTGGAAAACAAGTTTCTGCGCGAAATCGACAAAAAATTGGCAAATCGCATTATACGGTGCAAAGTGTTATAGCTAATTATGTTATAACTGATAAATTGAAAGCTAATCACCACCAAGCCGGAACGTGAAAAATATTGACTTCACGTGAGGAACGCAACAAAGTAGCAACAATCTCGCAAAATCCCAAAATAACCTCCACGTTTCTATGCCAATATATTCAAGAGGCTTTGCGTAAAAAGTAAGCCCATAAACAAACAGTCCGATATTAACAGAAAGAAGAGATTGGAGTTCGCCAAACGCTATATAAATAAGCCAAATTCTTTTTGGGAAAACGTCATATTCAGTGATGAGTCGAAATTTAATGTTTTCGGAACAGACGGCCCTCCAAAAGTTTGACGAAAAGAAAATACAGAATTGAATTGAATGAGAATTGAAAAACATTGTATACCTACAGTTAAGCATGGAGGAGGAATGCAATGATTTGGGAGTGCATAGTTCCATCTGGAGTAGGAAAAATGGTTTTTATTGATGATAAAATAGGCAAACATCTGAATTTAAACATTTTGAAGAATAATTTGTATGATAGTGCCTTTAAACTTCGATTGAATGCTAAAGGGTTCTTGTTTCAAAGGACAATGACCCAAAGCACTCATCTTATCTCGTTTAAGAATGGCTTGTTTACCACTGTAAGCAGCTTAAATACTCACCTCAATCACTGGATCTGAACCCAATTGAGCATGTCTGGGCGCCCTTAGAAAGGAGAATCAGAAAGCACAAACTAACTTGAAAGGCCTTATTTCATTATTTCTTTACGTTCTCTAATTCCAGAAATGAATTTTGAAGTTTTTGTTCCTTAAATATTGAATAAAAATGTTATTTTTTACGAATATATTAAAATTTTGTTCTTTTGTATAAATTGTGCAAAGTATCAAGTGTAACTGTTTATAAACTGTGAGTGCACGAATAAATTGTGTAACCACTGTATATAAGGTAGATATTCTTAAATTACCTTATTGCTAATATTTTTTTAATATTATTGTTTCTTAATATTTCATGCATTTTAATTAATTTTATTTATTCTCATTGGCCGCTTTGCAGCTTTCCCCCCACGCAAAATAGGTTGCCTTCAATTAGCCATTTCAATAGATTATTACTGTTTATCGATGGGATCAAGGGGTCAATAGCAATTATTAAACCCGACACGCATATATGCAACAAATAAATATACACAATCAGTTGCGCTACATACAAACAGGGAGAATAAAGTAAGTGCTAATTGTGCTTTCCAAGAACCACCTACGGAAAACGAAAGCTATTGGACTTTGACTTGCAGTTAAAAGTGTTTTCTTCTAGAGAGTTATTTCTACTGCTGTGAAGCGATTTATATAACTAATGCAACAACAACGTATATAGCTAAATGGCAATGCCTTAGTTTCTATAAAAACTGGCGTGTTGCTGTCTGAAAGATGTTATAATGAAAAAATTTAGCAAATAAAGGGTATTTCTTTGCTTTCATTTGCGAATAAATATATTAAGGGTTAGGGGTAGTCAGAATTTTCAAAAAAAGTATAATATTTTTAAAATATTGTGTGAAAATTTGAAGTGCATCCGACAAATTTTTTTCAACAATTAACAAAGGGCGCTCGGGCGCTCGATAAATCCATAGGAAAATTTGAGATGCGTTTTTCTCAAAACTATGATTTTTGAACTGGTAATCACTGTAATATAAAAACCGCTTGGTAGGTTTCAATAAAATTTATACTTCTGTAGAAAAACATAAAAAACTTGTGCCTGATCGAGGAATTTTTTTTTCAAAAATTTCGATTTTTTTCAAACAATTAATTGTCGGTTTTTTTCTCGAAAATCTGAAAAATATTTCGTGAGGCCGCCATATTGTTAATTTTGAAAAAAAAGCTGCGATCAGGCTCAAGACTATCTATTAATAAAACTAATTTCTCTTCTTCGATTGATTTTAAATGAATCTCCAAGGATGTTGATCACCTCAGGGGACTTCTGGAGAAACGGGCTCCACACAAACAGCGATTGTAAAACAATTAATTTTTTTTTTTTTTTCAAATTTTGCTAAATTCAAGTCGAAACACGATGTAGAAATGCTGTGTTTTATTCTTGTAAAATAAAGAAATTGACGAGCAAAAGAAAAAATTATTGAAAATCATATTTTTGCCTCTGACTAACTCCTTAAAAGAGGCTCTGTTCACTGAATGTGATAGAGAATGCCGAGGAATAACAGTTTTATTTATTTAATTTTATCATTATTTTTTTTGGTTGGCGAAAATCCTCCACTGAACCCTCCCCGAGGGTGCCAGCTGGTAATAAGTACCACAGTTTTCCTATTTTCAGGAGGTACTTAGCTAAGTTAAGAGTACTATAGGTAGGGTTCGATACTCCTCAATAGTACAGCACTACTCAAAGTACCTTTAACGTGGTCGGGGGTGAAGGGCTGGATTAAGGTGTGATGCGACCCGTGCCGAGAATCTGTCAGGCTTGGGGCCCTTCTATAAAATAACCAAGTCTCGAACGGAGCTTACGGATAACTGGCGCCCTCCGTAATAATTAGCCTTACCCGTGTAGTTCGGAGCTATGCACGGGCGGACATCCTTTCTCCGACACTCGTGGGTCCAAAATGCAGAGAGATCATAAAAACATAAATAAAAAAAAAGGAGATCGGTCCTCCTTCTAATAGACCGACAGGAACAAACAGTTCCGCAACAAGAGCAACGGTCGCACCGAGCTCAAGGAAAACGCCATCCATCGGCTTAATAAGTCGATCCAAACAAACAACGACAGCCTCAGCGAAAGCGAGGACAGTTGACACGCACTCATAACTGGACACAGGTCCAAGTACAAGTAGGGGGGCACTAGCCCGGCAGTCAACTGCGATTCAGCCCCCAAAAACGGTCCCGACCGGAAGCAATGCTACTGCTAGCTCCGGTACCGAAGGATGGCCGCTTGTGAGGGTGGTAGACCCAGCGAAAGCGAGCTACCAGGATCGCAGAAACGCGGCTAGGCTCCTAAGGAGGGTGCACGAAACTCGCCCAAAGGAAGGAGAAATGACACAGGAGTTGAAAGAGGCGAGTGATAGAGCGAAAGCGATCATCCCTGATTTCAACCCTGACTTCAAACCAACACAATCGGCTCCGAAACGACAGCGGTCCTCGGAGGAAAATAAGCCAAACGCAAAAAGGCACAAATCAATGGGCGTGACGCCCAGAAGATCATTTGTGGAGGTTGCAAAAGACCGCCTGATCATAGGAGTCCTGGACGAGAACCACCCAGAAGGTATGATCCCCAGGGCCCAGTGGAAATGGATCGAGGCCGAGCTGACGAAAGTGGCACTGAAAGTTATTCTGGAGAACCCCGGTCCCCCGCCTGCGTGCGAAGACTTAGGCTGGCACCAAGGCCAGATAAAAATTATAGCTTGCGACGATGAGAGATCGGTTCAACTGTATAAAGAGGCCATCTCCAAAGTCGGCGAAGTGTACCCAAATGCCAAGCTAGTGGTCGTGGACAGGAAGGATATTCCGTCCAGGCCGCGAGCAAGGGTTTGGTTACCTTCAACCGTCGAAGACCCGGAAGAGATTATGAAGCTCATTCGGGTCTGCAATCCGGACATCCCAACGCAGGAATGGAGGTATGTCAAAACTCTCACCAACAAAAATAGCGCAGAAGAATCGAAAGAGCAGAAGCGCGCCACCATGCAGGCTCTCCTGCTCCTCACAGAGAATTCAATCGAACCATTAGCGAAATGCGATGGGCATCTGAGATACGGTTTTGTAAAGGTGAAACTTCACATTTACAAAACAGACACAGATGCAATTGAGTTCCTCGCCACTAAGGAAGGTGAAAAGCACATGGGCGAACTAGAACCCATGAGCGAAACCGAGCCAATGAGCGAAGACGACCGGCCCACCGAAGAAGAATACGCCTCTTCAGGCTCAGAAATGAGCTTAGGGAGGCTGTACTTCGAACGGGAGGGTAAGTACCACACACAACAGCGTAAGTATTCCGAAAGGGAACTTTTATGTGAAAGCAAAGAAGACCCAGACATTACGCTAACAGCTGATGCATCTTCTACAGATAAACCTTCATCACTGTAAAGAAGCCTGCCTTGCCCTCCTGGAGCGTCTGGCAGAAGATCAGCCGGACGTAGTCCTCATCCAGGAACCCTGGGTACGGAATGGCGAAATCTGCGGTCTGAGGACATCAGGGTATAAAGTATACAAGACCAATGGTGAAGGTACTAAAAGAGCATGCATAATGGCAAAAGCACATCTTAATATATTTATGATTCAAAATTTCAGTAACGCAGATACTACGACGGTTAGCTGGGAAGTGAGCGGAAGCAACATCTGGCTAACCTCGTTCTACTTTGCCGGAGACGACACAGGTCCACTGCCGTCGCCGCTAATAAGAAGCCTTGTGGAAGACTGCAAAGCACACAACCGCAAACTAGCCCTAGGAGGTGATGCCAATGCCCACCATACCGTATGGGGGAGCTCGGATACAAACGAACGAGGTGAGTCTCTCTTTAATTATATTATATGTAGTAAGCTTTTAGTGTGTAACAAAGGCAACGAACCTACATTTATTACGCGCAATAGACAAGAAGTTCTTGATATTACGCTAGTTTGTCAAACCCTCTACGAAAAGATGACGCAGTGGAGGGTTCTGAATGAACACTCTTACTCCGATCATCGTTACATAGAAATAAAATTTGGGGGAAAAAACTCACGGGCCCCGCCCGCCAGCAGGAACTTGAAAAAGACCAACTGGCATATATATAAACGGGAACTTAAGGAAAGACTTCCAAACTCCCAAAATATTACTATTGAAGACACAGAATCATTGAACGAACACGTACAAATCCTTACGGAGGTCTGTAGAACTGCGCTAAACAAGGCTTGCCCCTTAATTAAGTATAAGGGGAAGAAAAAGCCACCCTGGTGGTCAGAAGACCTGTCTACACTAAGAAACGACAGCAGAAGACAGTTTAATAGAGCGAAAGCGACACGAGAGAGTAAAGACTGGGACTGCTACTACACTAAGCTAAAAATTTACAAAAAAGAAGTTAGGAAAGCGAAAAGGTCTGGTTGGAGAACGTTCTGTGGAGAAATCGAAGGAACCACAGAGGCCTCCAGACTGCGTAAAATCCTTTCAAAAAAACACTATACCACCGGATACCTCCAAAAACCGGACAGGAGTTGGACTACTTCGAGTGACGAAACTCTGAAGTTGCTAGTGGACACACACTTTCCCAGCAACGAATCATCTAACGTGTTAATCAACAATGGTACAGAAAGACCAAACTCTGACATTGAAGAAATAATCACTGAAACTAAGATAACCTGGGCAGTGAACACGTTCAAACCATTTAAATCACCGGGCCCAGATGGATTATTCCCGGCCCAAATACAACATTCACTAAACTACATCATGGAGTGGTTGACGGTCATATTTCTGAAACTGAAAAGTGTCCCATCAACATGGAAAGAGGTAAAAGTGGTCTTTATCCCTAAAGCGGGAAAAAGTTCACACACGACACCTAAGGATTTCAGGCCAATAAGCCTATCCTCCTTTCTGCTAAAAACATTAGAAAGAATTTTAGAAGAGCATATTAGGGCTAACATCAGCCCTTATAAGCTCAGCATCTCACAACATGCGTACTGTAAAGGGAAATCAACCGAAACAGCACTTAACTCACTTGTTACAGAAATCGAGAAGTCAATGTATAATAAAGAATTCACACTGGTAGCCTTCCTAGATATCGAGGGCGCATTCAACAACATCCTACCGGAAACCATAATAAAGGCACTAACGGACTTCGGGATCTCTGCCGCCCTGGTTGAGTTCATCAAAAACATGCTCTTGAGCAGATTGGTGATCGCAACCCTAGGGGACTCAGAGATCAAGAAAAAAGTTAGCAGAGGAACACCTCAAGGCGGTGTGCTGTCCCCTCTCCTATGGGTGCTGGCACTAAACTCATTGCTAAAGAGCCTAGAGGAGAGAGGACAACACGTTGTAGCCTATGCGGACGATGTTGCATTGGTAGTAAGGGGGAAATTCCCCAATACACTCATAGAAGTCATGCAGGATTTACTAAACATGGTTGAAAACTGGTCAAAAGCAAATGGGCTAAGCGTCAACCCCAATAAAACTGAACTCATCCTATTTACCAGGAAACACAAAATTCCAAATATAATTCCTCCGACTCTAGGTGGAACGGCACTGTCATTCAGTGATGAGGCCCGCTACCTAGGTCTAATACTAGACCGAAAGCTAACATGGAAGGCAAATGTCGAAGATAGAGTAAAAAGGGCGACAATAGCACTATACTCTTGTAAACAGCTAATAGGACTAAGTTGGGGTCTCTCCCCATCTATCGTATACTGGCTTTACACGGCAATTGTCAGACCAATCCTAACATACGGCATATTAGTATGGTGGCCAGCTTTAAATAAATTGTACGTCAAAAGAACCATGGCACACGTACAAAGAATGGCCAGTCTTTGCATCTGCGGGGCCCTCAGAACCACACCCACAGATGCACTAAATATTATTCTTAACATTCTACCAATAGAGCAGTACGGTAAGCAAACAGCTGCCAAAGCAACTCTCAGACTAAGAGAAATCGGCCTACTCAGAACGTACCAAAGAGGGCCCTCCTCAATTTTAGAACAATTCCCCTGCATACCCAGCACAACGGATTTCTGTAGGACCAAGGACATCAATTTCGATAAATCCTTTGTCACAGTATTTCCTTCCAAAGAGGAATGGGATAACGGGCTCATTGTCAAGATAAATGACTTAAACATCTACACAGATGGCTCAAAACTAGACAACCAAGTAGGCGGAGGGGTCTACTCCGACAAACTCGGAGTATGCCAATCATTTCGCTTGCCTGATCATTGCAGTGTATTTCAGGCGGAAGTCACTGCCATAAAAGAGGGACTTAAAGAGATAAAAACGAGAGTATTATCCGCAAATGAAGTCTTCATTTACTCGGACAGTCAAGCAGCAATAAAAGCGCTGGAATCAAAAACACACTCGTCAAAAACAGTTCTAGAATGTTTTAAACTACTAGATGACGTATCTAAGTGCTACAAGGTGCACCTTATCTGGGTGCCAGGCCACAGAAACATTGCAGGAAATTGTAAGGCGGATGAACTTGCAAGAACCGGTACAACGCTCGGTCTCGAACCGGATAAGGCGCTGATACCCATACCCATAGCCACTTGTAAATTACTTATAGACAGGGAAACCATCAAAAAGGTAAATACAATCTGGCAAAACCTCACAACATGCGAACTAAGCAGACAGACATGGCCGAACTGGAACAGCGGTCGATCGAAGATCTTGCTACGATTCAACAGAGAATCTATAAGAAAAATTATAGGTGTTTTAACTGGTCATTGCTTAATAGGCAGCCACGCTAGAAGGTTAGGACTCCCTTACTTCGATTTCTGTAGAAGCTGTCTTAATACAGAAGAAGAGGAAACAGTCAGACACCTTTTATGTGAGTGTGAAAGCCTAGCTATGAGAAGGCTGCGCACTCTCGATACAGCATTTCTAACCGATGTAGCGGACATAGCCCATCTAAAACTAACGAAGCTCTGCTCGTTTATTAAAGCAACCGGATGGTTTGAAAAGGAACACGTAGAGTAAGGATAAGCTCCAGTGGTATCACAATGGACCTGCCGAAGGTCTAAGTGTGTCTTGCGACAACCACCCTACCTACCTACCTACCATCATTAATTTTATTAGGAGGGTTAAAGAATATCCATACTATCCATACCTTCACGGGTGGATATTTTCAAACGGAAATTGTAAAGTGAAAACAGAAAAAATCATGTAAGACGAATCTACAAAGGTTGATGTATTTTAAAAACACAAAAATGCTCTTAATACACAACTGAGATTAAAAAATTAATTCTAAAAAATAAAAATAAAAATTACCAAAAAAGTTCTAATAAATATTTGAGTGTAAAAAATCAGCCGTGAAAAGAAGAAAAAAATATAAAAAGTTCAGTTTCATGTTCACTGTTTTCGCTATTACAAAGATTATTTTACTTGTTGAAGCCCAATATTAAAAAAAGTTAACCGGTCAGCAGTTCACCATTTACATATAGTCTAAAGGAATCGAAAGTTGTTTGCTCAGTTGGGCATGAAGGTGAAGAGGCAATGGACGTTGATATTTTCGCTTTCTATTCACCTGCTCCGTGACAAGATGTGATATAGTGAGAATCAAAAGTGTTAAAATGTATAATAAAAAAATGCAGGGTGATTCAATAAGACCTCATATTTTTTATATACAAAACACAAAAAAAAAAATTGTAGAAATTATGTTCTTACTTTCGCTTATTTTCGTTTTTCTTCTTTATTTTTCCTTCAGTTTTGTTTTTTCCATATTTTTTAGTCGATGGCATTTATATATGAAACACAATATCCGTTGAATACCCACCATGGCACATCTGTCAACACAAGATGCGCATATAAAAATGTTCCATAGGCATAGTTCCGGCTGTATAACGCGCGCGATTTCGTTTCTCAGCTCTTGAATCGTCTCAGTCTTATAGGCATAGAAAGAAGTTCAATAGTGCCAAATTGCAAGATCCCGGCGGCAGCCCAAAACCCATACCAATCAACAATTGCCTTCGATAGCCCGATAAGGAATCGCCTAGACGCCACAATGTCTGAGTTCGGTATTCCCGCAAAACTGATGCGACTTTGCAAAATTATATTGAGCAACACGTCCAGCTCTGTCAAGGTAGGAAAAGACCTCACCGCTTTGTTCTAGAATGCATTAATTTTCACATTCCTCAGCGCTGTCTTCGGAATAATGAACTCTTTTACTTTAAATGAACTCTTTTGAGAAATAAGCTATGCTATAAATGATTCAATTTCTAGAACCGTAAGAGAACTGAACTCCTTCTGAAACTCTTTGGCATTTCGATACATTTTCCTCTAAGTTAAATTAATTCTTGTAGTTTAAGTAAGGAATCCCCAATAGTCTGTGAGCGAACTCTTGTTACATAAGACTTAATTAAATAAATAAATAAATAATTATATTTCAAACAAATTTTTTTGAGACCCATATTCTCTAATTAAATTATTTTATTAATTTAATTTTTTTTAAATCAGATGGCAGCACCATTTACAAATATTATTGAATTAAAGCTGTATTTTCCTTTACATTGTTCATATCTCCTTTCAATTCATCTAATTTTGTAAACTATTATTTAATTTCGAAAAAATAGGTGGCAACACCATCGTAAAATTTTCTTTATTAATGCTTGTTTAAGCACCTCTCATTTAAAACATATAAGCACGTTGTAACGTTCAACTGAAATGTTTCACAAATTGCATTCTTCCTATAAAAATCATGTGGCAGCACCAGACAAAAATATATTTTTTAATAACACCTTACATTTAATGCCTACATTACTTTATATACATACATACTTTCAAGAGAAATTTGTGATAAGTTGCTATTTGTGTTAAAAAAACTGGTGGCAACACTATAATAATTTGTTTTTAGAGTAGGTTTGTCGTGATTTTCATTTTTTAATACTTATGTCTGCGCTTTAAATTTTTTTTCTTTTAATACAGAAAGATGGCAACACGGGAGGTAAGTGTTGCATACAAGCCATCTACGACTCGTAGGCTTTTCAACGGTATGAAAAATATAATATAATATTTAAATCGGGGCAGTAGTGCTTAAATTTTGTTCTTTCAAGGAAATTTTCAACGGTTTTATATATGTATGTGTGTGCATATACATACATATGTAGAGATATTATCAAGCTGAAAGTCTATGCACTCTCTGCGACAAAATTCATAAAATAAAAAGCAATTAACAATGAAGTACAAAAAACCTGGCGTCATTATATAGACAAACTACCTTAGGAACACTACAACAAAATTTATATATTTGCACTCACTTTGCTCGGATATCTGGCCATTTGCATGTAATTGTGAATTGGCCTAATGATTTAAAAATTTGCAATTTGCTTTTCATTTACTGCTTTGTGCGTGAAATGACGCAAGTTTGTAGAACTAACTTGCCAGCCAAGTCTTCACGATCTGTATTTTGTTCTCGTCAAATCGCGCAAGATCTTCCTATAGTGATAGCTACTGGGTTGCAAAGGTTATTAACAAAATAGTGGGGCAAATATACATCAGGAAAGGAATTTAGAATTAATCTTACGCTGATTTTGAGGGCACTGGTCGACTGTGGCCTTCTGGTATGGACCTGTTATTTCAGAAATACTACAAGAAAAATCTAGTAGGTAATTGGGCACGACCTTGCTGGCCTATTCACGTCGTCAGCTAGACACCTGCCATGTGTGCGCCAAGCAATAACTGGAATGCTGTTAGGAGATATGCAGCAAAAAAATGCAGTACCTCCGATAGGCGGAGTGGCCGGCTGAAGAGTGGGAGCTCACTCACGAACGCCTGAGGTAACGCTCACGACGATATCAGACGAAAATAAGTCGATACTAACAAATTTGATATCACTTACTTCCGATGTTCCTTTTGCTCCAATGTGACTATCAAGCAATGGGGACTATCGATGACATAAAACTTCCATATGTCAAAAGGAGAGGACCCTGAACAGATAGAGCCATAGATAGAGACACAGATAGATACGACGAGATAGAGACACAGATAGTTAAGAAGACGAGCATATAGCATGAAGCTGGCTACAAATATAGTGTATCCAGACATAGGTGAATAGAAGTGGTGGACCATGGACGCCATTCTGGGCCCTCCTGTAGTAATGCAGAAAGTAGTTCCGGGAAGGCAGTCCCCCCAGAAGAGCAGGAGGAATTGTTTTAGTGGCCACACCACTCAACGCAGTAGACAGACGACGGTCGCTGTAAGTGCGAAGACATTTGAAACCCTACTTCACCCACCAACAAAACAAACAAAAAAAACAGGGGGACCCCCAAAGAGAAGTAACGCTCAAGTACCCTCAAGTGGTTCATGATAAAGTTCCATCGCTTTCAAGTGCTGCTCAACCGCTGAGATTGAACAGATCTAATAGGAGCCGTTAAACAACATGGCCATAAATGCCTGTCAACATTGGAAAACGCTTTTCATCAAAATAAAACATTTTTCAAAAGATAGCGTCACAAATTATTTTTATTTATAATTGAAATTTTTTCTATTGAATAAAAGTTGCCAACTTTTATGTTAAGGGCAATAATTAAAGAAAATTAATGGCATTGTAACACCCTTGCCACGCGTGCCACTAAGTGTTATCTTATAAAAGGCATCAGCCGTTCGAAGCCATGCGCAACAAACTGGAGCTGGAGCTCATTTCTAACCCGACAAAGTTGTACTAGCCCCACTGAAATTAATAAAATTATTAGGAAACTTTGTTCGGCTATTAAAGGCAGACCAAATTATTATTATTATGCTTTTTTTGCTATGCGTGTCAGCTATGAGTGGCATTCAAATAATGGATTACTTAAGTTATTCTAATACCTTTATACCCGGTAGAAAAGCTCACTCAGTTGGCCAAATAGAGCAACAACAAATCTTCATGAACAAATATAGATAAAATAAAACAAATTTTTATTTAAAAAGTCAACTAATTAATTAACCTAGAAAAATACTTGAAAGAGATCAACTTTGTCTATTTTCCCTGCTTATCATCTGATTCCTATCGCACTAGTTCTCAATTCACCATATGCGACCAGTTGTAAAGGGGAAAATGTCCCATGAGTTCATTCGCATACACACATACATACGTACAAATGTAGATGAGAGTTCAGAAGTGCTTACGTAGTTTTTCGCAGCGAAGGGTGAAGTAAATAAATATAATAACCCGCACTCCCATTCGTATGTGCGCATCGCCAATAGGTGTCAGGTGGTTTTCGTCGCACGCATACATACATACATACTTGTACATACATAGCTAGCGACATATACTTACATAAGTATGGAGCCTATTTGAATGCCATTCGCCTTAATTTCGCCCATTAAATCCCTTTGCCACAAACATTTTTAGAAGAGTACTTTGCCTTAACAATTATATCTAGATTTCAAAGGCAACACATACACACAAACACATGGCATTTACACTTTGTGCTTCATAAAAACTAATACACATAAAACACTCATTAAAACTTAAAACACGTGGAATATTTTCTAATAAAGTAATAACTTGTAATTACCACTTCCGTGATATTTTTCTGATAGGAACTTTAATTAAATGGGGGTAAGAGCAGAAAGGATGAGCAACAGTGCGTCAATCCATCGAATATCAGCAAAAATTCTTCGATGGGAAAATGCCACTTCAACGCATTTTGAGCGAAAGCATTTGCACAATTGGGCAGGAAGCCAAATATTGCTGAGAATTCACTATATAAAAGACATCATCGAGAATATCGAAAAAGATAAAGGTTTAAAAGTGCCGAGTTGAAGGCGTAAAATGAGTTAAGAATCCTAAAAAAATTCAATCATTTACAGAAGTCAAAAACCCACCCTTGAATTGCCCGCGAATAATTCACTTGTGGCATTTAGACTTTACATACCCCCACAAATAAAAGTCCAAAGGTGTGGTGTATCACCAACTTGGTGGCCAATCCACTGGTCCGCGACGGGAGATAAATCGCTCATCGAAACAACGACGTAGTAAATGCATTGCTTCAGGGGCTGCATGGCAAGTAGAGCCATCTTGTTAGCGTCAAGAATGTTCTGAAGATCACGGGCTTCAAAGTCCGGCATCAAAAAGTCGTGTATCATAGCGCAACGCTATCGCCCTTCACTCTTACATTAGATCCAGCGCGTCTTTCAAGAAATGTTGGCCATTGATTCCTTCAGCCGACCGCACCAAACGCTTGTTTTCAATGGATCTATTGGCTGTTCTTGAATAGCATTGGGTTTATCTTCAGCTTATCAGTTCAGTTTTGCTTATTGACGTAGCCATTAGGCTTGCTGAACAAAATTCGGGTTCCAAAATTTGGATCTTCGGTTAGTTTTTCAAGCGTCCAACTACTGAAATTACGACGCTTTGGAAGATCGGTCCGCTTCAAATCTTGGTCAAGCAGTATTTTACACACTTCCAAACCAAATTTGGGCGTAAAATCGCCCTCTTAAGGTAGGCAATAAGATAGGCCAAGTTGTTGAGATCGGCTCATCCGGGACTTCGGTGAAACTTTCATTTACAGCAGCAATATTCTCTTCACTTCGGGCTGTAATGTGGTCTAATAAGTCGAGTATCTTCCAATAATGCAAAATTATTCTCAATTTTGCCAATGGTTAGCCGAATAGGCACGATGGTCATGTACACCATAAGTTGGCTTGAGCGCGCGATGAACACTTTTCACAGAGCGCCAATTTGCGTAATAATTTTACGATTTGTAAACGTTGTTGAGGCGTAAGTGTTTCCATGATGAAATGGCACTAAATACTGAAAAAATTACTGTATTTAATTTGACAGTAGTCTCGCGTGATCTGTCAAAAAACCCTAAGGACTATTTTTTGCATATATGGCAACCATATGTAAAAATAAGTCTCGTACAAAGTTGTTCACCTATCTTTAGCGCGTTATTCATTATATAATAAACTATTTAATTCATTCAATCATTTGAAATTAATTTCATGTTTAGGTTATGTGGCAACGCCATTTAAAAAAATTTCTAAAATTAAAATGCCAAAATTACAAATGGTAATTAACTTTCATATATATTGTAGTTAGTTTTCAGTTTTTAGAAAGCTGGCAACCCTATTCAAAAATAAGTAAGTATTTATAATTCAGTATAATTAAATAATGTCCATCCCACCTACTGGGTTTTATTCAAATCTCCAACGGCTTCTGTAGGTTTAGGCTCCAATCTGATCACCCTTTACAAAGACTATTTTTTGCATATATGGCAACTCTACGTAAAAATATGTCTCGTTCCAAGTTTTTCACCCAACTTTATCGCGGCATCCATTTTATAATACATTATTTAACTATCATTTGAAATACATTTTAATTTCTAGGATATGTGGCAACTCTATTTAAAAATATTTCTTAAGTTGAAATGCCAAAATTGCAAATGGTAATTAACTTTCATATATACTGTAATTATTTTTCATTTTTTAGAAAGCTGGCAACCCTATTCAAAAATAAGTAAATATTTATATTCAGAGGTGCGCATTCCATCTATTGAGTTTTATTCAACTCAGTAATAGCTTCTGTAGGTGTTTTCTTTGTAACAAAGTCAGTTATTAGCGACTGTTTTTTGCTTTCTCGAGTTCTTTATACAAGGTGGCACAAAATTTAACAACCATAATTAGTCATATTTGACGCTTGCGAGACAAACAGACAAGCAATGGAGAGCGTAAAGATTTCTATTGTACAAGAGCGAAAATTTCGTGTAAAAAATGTATTAGTGTTCAAAATCATGTAAAAGATAGTTGAAACCTTTTTCGTCACATTTCATTCCATATCTCGAATGCATTTCGAAATGTTTACCACCATTGAAGCATTTACATTTTTTTTTTCAAATTAAGTAAAGCACGAAAAGAGACGCACTATTCATATCAGTTTCGGCTCTCATTTGCATAGTGACGCATTTATCATTGTATTGATGCAAAGATCAGCTTTTCAATTTCTTAAATTTTTTTAATGTATCTTCTTTGCTTTATTTCTCGGCTCGACGGCTCCATTTCACGGCAGCATGATTTAGTCACTCGAATCAAAAAATGTTAATGTTGGGGTTTTTACATGAAACTCAGCAGCTGATAGCAACTGATATTACGCTATTTCGCCATTTACGCAATAACTGTGCATTTTGCGGCGAACTCGTATAGTGAAATTTGTTGTTTTCGGTTTATTTTTCAAGCACACACAAACAATTCAGAGAATGTAAACAAAGGTAGTAATTACTTAGTAATGAAAATATTTTCTTCAAAACCCAAGGTATTTAAATACATATATGCATATACATGTGTGTACATATGCTTTATATGTAGATATGTATAGGTCTGTATGCTCGAAAATTAAAAACTGCAGCAATCACAAAATTTAACCCATAACAACACCAGCTTTGATCGCAGTCACTGCAGTTGAGCAAGTGAGAGCAGTGCAGCGGAACATGTACATACATTCATACAAGCATATGAATATACACAGAGACTGAGCGAAGAAGCGCAGCCGACACCTGTGGTTGGTTGTTAACCTTGAAGGGGCAACATTGCTGCTCCAAATGTTTTGCTGATTTTACTACAGAGAGCGCACATGCATGCCTACATGTATACATATACACGTACATATATTTTTCGTAGCTACTGTCGAATTCGCCCACGAATAAGGCAACAAATTTCAGTATTTCTATTTTTGCCGCTGCATCCATTGTTTATTGCCTTTTGTACAATTAAAATTTTGTTTATGACTGCCAAAATACCGACATAGGTACATACAAATTGCGAAAAAAGCAAAGCAGACTGCCCAGCGCATTAGCAAAAGCAATTGCATTTTTATGGTTGTTATTCACTAATTTATGTTTTCTGCTGATTTGACCGATTTGACTCAACCGTCTGCCAGTGCTACCAAGCCCCTTCATGCGTACATGCATACATACATAGGTACATTGCTGCATACTCATTCTTCACATTTTAGCAGCTATTGCTGTGCTATATCTTCGTAATTTCGAAAAATTTACGCTGAGAAAAATCTGCTAGGAAACAAATGTAGGACATGCATAGATATTTACGGGCAGAGTTACAAAAGTTTTTCCGGTCCATTTTGTAAAGCACCTTTTGTTCCGTCTCATTTTAGTTGCCGACTCGCCTTAACGATAACTAATTTGAAGATATAAATTATCTACATACATGCGTATATGCCGAGGTGTGTGTAAGAAAATCACACGCATTGGTTGCGAAGTATTGTAGCCGGCTTTGGCTTTAGCAAGCATTAAGTGCGTTTGTAGGTCGTATGAATACGATCGATTTGTTGTACAAAAACACGAGCTGTCCTCAAGTTGTCGCTTTACTTGAAAGTAAGTAGATTTATTTACAAACAGTTAAGTGGTAAGAGGCTTCGCCACAATCTGTAAATAAATTTCTTTACACAAACGTTGTTTTTTTCAGATGCGAAAAACAAACTTTATTACTGTTATTTTGTTATATTTGACAGACACGAATGAGTTTTGGTACTTATAAAACCAAAAAAACAAACAAAAATAATTAAGGTGCGTCTTGACTCAGCAATCATTTAAACTCGAAGATGAGTCATCGAGTAGTCCTCACTTGCAGCCTTTACCCTCATAACCATTTCGGATCTCATGCACCAAGCCCTTACAATAATAAACAAATGGTGCACGGAAAAAGGGCTTTCCATTAACTCATCCAAAACTGCACTTTTACTAAGAGAAGGAACATAAATCCCAAATGTCTGACCCTTAATGGAACAACACTTCAACTCTCGACTGAAGCGAACTATCTTGGCGTCAGTCTTGACAAAACGCTTACGTGGAATTTCCATATTGAGAGAGTTACTTCAAAGCCACAAGGGCATTATTTGCCTGCAAAGGCTTTTTGGTAGGACATGGGGACTAAACCCGATAATGACCTTCTGGACATTCACTACAGTTGTGAAAGCCATAGTCACTTATGCATCCTTAGCATGGTGGCCCAAGATCAAGCAAAGAAAAGCAGTAAACGAATTAAACAAACTGCATCGCCTGATATGTGTTGGTATTACAGGGGCTATGAAAACATGTCCCACGGATGCATTGGGTGTGCTTCTGAACATACCACCGCTTCCAATTCTAATTGAAAGGGAAACTCGCTCGAGTGCCTTAAGATTAAAAGGTATATCTGAACTTAAAAGTGGGGATATGAAAGGACATTTAAAGATCTTGGAAGACTTCCTACATAGTCCCATTCTTCATAGGGATGATATACTATCACCCAAACCAATACTCTTCAGGAACTTCCAAGTTATAATTAATGAACGCACAGACAGGAGAAATAATTCTATGACTTTCAAACCTGGCTCTCAGCTATGTAGAACAGGCGCAGGAATCAATGGGCCTTAATTCAAAAAATTGATTCCGATGTGACTCTACCCAACAATATTCCAGGCAGAAATACATGCCATTGAAATATGTGTGAGAGAATGCCTTAGCAGGAAAATCAGATAGCCAAGCGGCTCTAAAAGCCCTTCTATCAACAACTATCACCTCTAAATTGGTAAATGATTGCCTAAACCTTCTCAACACGTTAGGAAAGCTCAACATAGTAACACTAGGCTAGATTCCGGGATATGAAGACCTGAGGGAAATGAAATGGCTGATGACCTTGCAAAACAAAGAGCAAATATGCAACTTACTGGTTCTGAGCCTTTCTGTGGACTCACACAAGGCCACATTAATGAATTCCTTAGGAAATGGGAAGAAAGGCTGGCTAAACTGTGCCGGTCTGCGTCAAGCCAAACTATTCCTAAGCCCCAACAAAGGAATATCTGACAAGTTTCTCTCATTAAGCAGAGTAGATCTGCATCTTTTAACAGGATATCTTACAGGTCACTGCAGCCTGAGGAATCATCTAAATAATATTGGTCTACCTGAGACCAATGTCTGCCGCTTTTGCGAAATGGACTTAGAAAGCTCAGAACATGTGCTTTGTGAATGTCCTGCGTTGGGCAGACAGAGACTTCATCACCTTGGTGGTATCGTAGTATCTCCATGCAATCTTTGGAACAACAAACCTAAAATTGTGCTAAAATTTTTAAAAAGCCTAAAACTCTAGGGTTACAAAAATAGGCCATTCACAATAGATCAGCTCTGGTCGCAGTGCGTAATGGCCTTCTAATAATAATAATACTCTCATAAGGCGCCCCTTTAAGAGTGCGTAATGAGGGTGTTTTCCTTCTTGCGAAAGCCCACTTCAATGCACCTCAAGACATATACCAAATGGGTTTTTGCATAGTTCCTTCATCAAAAAGTTCCCGGAACAACCGTCAGGTCACGGTCTAAGTAAACTGATTTGAGTTACGATTTTTTTGTTTTTCTTAGGTTACCACATCTGTGATTAACATCCAAATACATCCAGTAACATCCAAAATTGTATTGCCTCTGGTTGATATTTGTAAAAATCTACCTCTGCCCGTGTTTTCGAATTTTTACGGTTTTTAAAATGGATTTGATGATGATTGATTTGCCTTCCCCTTAAGGGGGGCCTCTACTGTAAAACTTAAAAAAAATCGATTTTTTACTTTTTGCTGAAACATACTCAGAAACAACTCCAGAATGTTCCATGAAAATCTTAAAAAGAAATCTTGAATAGTTTTCAAGTTATAAAAGTTTTAGCAAAGCAGGTATAAACTGAGCGCTCGAGCGGTTTACGGTCATATGCGCTTGATCAAGAGATAAGACGTTCCCTACTCCAACCTTCTACTTGGTTACCCATGTCAGAATGTCTATAGATTCTTTTGACCTTGAAAATGCTCATTGGATATTATATCAGATAAAAGAATAAAGCATTAAGAGAGGGGAGCTAGAACACCTACTCAACAGGTATAAGCTGTAAGTATGAAAAATTGTTTAAGCGTGTTTTTCTCGAAACCACGTTTTCAAAATTGCCCACATCACAGCTCCGTGAAAAATTAACATATCAAGCTCAAACTTTGATAGTATATTTTTAACAATATTTACTAGTTTTTAAAGCTATGGTGGGAAAAAATTTATTATCCATAACCCTTTTTTATTAACAAAATGACAACAAAAAAATGTCGATTTTTTAAAAAACTTCAAAAATTTTATATTACAAAAAAATTTTTTTTTTGCAAGTAATAGGCTTAACAACTAAAAATAATGATATATAATAAAAAAAATTTGGTTTTTTTCATTTCAGATTTTTTTTAAATGCGCGACAGTGTGGGCAGATTTCAAAAGGCGTTTCGGGGGAGCGGCTGTACAGCTGCCATTTTGAAATGAAAATAAATTTAAACAATTTTTTTGTACACTCAAGACCTGTGTTTATGTAACTCTAAACTTTTTTTTACTAATTAAATTAATACAAGTATGAAAACAGAATCCATGAAAATTTGATTTTTACAGTAGAATCCCCCCTTAAAGATCACGCGTGACTACTGTCAAACTAAATACATTATTTTTTTTAGCATTAATTGGCATTTCACTGAAAGACTTACGCCTCAACAAGGATTATGAATCGTACAATTCTATTACGAAAATCGACAGCCTGTGAAAAGTGTTCATCGCGCTCAGGCAACTTATGGTATTCAGCAATGAGGCCCATTTTTGGCTTAATGGCTACGTCAATAAGCAAAATTGCTGAAGAGCAACCAGAAGTCATTCAAGAAATTGTCAAAAATTGAAGCCCGTGATTTCCACAAAATTTGGTTCCAACGCGACTTGTCGCTACTTGCCATACAGCCCGTGAAGCAGTGGTTGTTCTACGACGTTGTTTCGGTGAGCAATTTATCTCTCGTTTCGGATCAATAGATTGGCCACCACGGTTGTGTGATATCACACCTTTGGACTTTTATTTGCGGGGTAAGTCTAAATGCTTTATGGATAAACCAGATTCGATTGAGACATTGGAAGCCAAGCTTACAGGGTTGCCCATATTCGACGGCCCCGACGGATTTCGATGACTCTTTTGGGCCCATTCCAATCGACGAGGCTTGTCCGCAGGCAACAATCTTTGCGTCAATTGAATCTTATACGAGAATAAATGCAAATCATTGCGGATAATTCGTTATAAAGTGGTCCGAGCAATGCCCAACTGCTGAGAACGGTGATTTTGGGATCTTCTTGGCGACGTCTCAACACTGGCCCGTACAAGAGCAATATTCGCATCCGATCGCCTTGGTCGGTTTTGATTTGGCCTCTTTGGATTAGAAAGAGCATCACCAGTCGAAAACCTTTCGCACAAACGATTAATGGTGTTCTTAGAACGCGCACTTTTCACATTATTTAATTTTTTATACGCAGGTTGAGTTTTCACAATTGACTTCTTTTGTTAAATGTAAATTTCAACAATTTGGGAGAGCTCGCGTGGCGTTTACTGTTCCATGGTAAAAATCTGCTTGGACTGACGCTTCCAACGCGGTATGTCATTAAGCGATCTGACGTCTTTGTCAAAAGATACAGGGTTGCCAGATAGGTCCGTCAAATATTGGCAACCCTGTACTAAAGTTATTCACAAGATACCAGATACCGACCGAAGTGCTCCAGCGAGTCATTCAAAATTTGTGTTTACTTCTAAATTGATCACCCTTTATATGAGTCTCGCCTTAATATTGTATAAGTAAGACGATTTTTTGAGCGCTCCGAATATCAGGTTATAATCTCTTTTATAACTACCTTTTCATATTTTTAATTTTTTTATACAAAAATTTTGTATTTCCACTCGTAAGGCATATTTTATTTAAACATCATTTATATGTGTATGTACAAAGTTCAACTCCATTCGAATTCAAAAATTGTTTTTTTTTTCAACTACTGCTCTTGTTCATTTTATTTATTTATTAGCTTCCTTAAGCGAGCCAGTCAGCTCTAATAAAGTTCCCGTAGTTCTCAAGAGCAGCTGGCTGGTCCCTTTGTCCTAAAACTGCACAATTCTTACTAAGGAATATATATTTTGTTACTTTAAGAGAAAATTATTTTTGGTAGTTATTGGAAGAATTTAGAAAGCTAAATGTGCACGCCGATTCGGCTTGAAAAGCAAAATGCTGCAGCTCTTCGTATTTCTTGTGTTGCTTGTTTCAACACCAAACAGTTCAGCACATTCCAAGGATTTAGAACCAAAATAATGAGAATTGGATCACTGAAATTCTTTTCATCTCAATTCGGAACAGATTTTCCATAATTGACACAGACAACTGGCAATTTTGTCTAAAACTTGTTTCATCTTAACAAAATGTGATTTTAGTCTTTAAGAACTATCAAGAGAGCAGAAAAATATATTTGCTATTGGTTGGAGAGTGTTCAAGTAGAGTTCAGTCAAAGCGAATAACAAAATTTGAAGTAAAATTCGTACCTTCTCGTTTAAGATCGTGTCGAATTTCCTCTCACTCAAGTTCCAAGAGTTTGCGATTTCTCTCATAAGCGTCCTACGAAACTCAAAACCATTACACATACACATATACGTATATCAATTAATAATATAATCGCTTGCTAGTATTATTACTTGTTTTCTTAATCTCCCTATAAATTTCCAATGTCATTGTGTCTAATTGAAAAGCGGTAAACCATTTATATAACCTTTGCATCCGAATGGCTTTTTAACAATCAAAACAATTACTAAGTTCCGGTCTGAAGTTCAGAATCAATTAATACACTGTTAATAATGTTTATTAAGTTCTTTGCTTAAAATATTTAAAAAGTAATAAATTTCTCAATTTCCGTTACATAAACATCTATTTACAGTACGAGCTCGATAATCGCAACGCATGCATGTAGAGACCTTTTCATTGGTGAAGAATACCCCATGGCGATTCGTGTAGCGCATAGTTAGGAGGAGGTTTGCGTGTTTAAACAGACTGAAAGGTTTCATGCCCTATTCGCCCAAATGTATCCCATTTTATGTCCACATACGATGGTGCGTGACTGCCATACAATTCAGAGAGAATGTAGGTTCGAAAATTGGTGAAACAGTAAAGAAAAAGTGTTTTTTAATAGCGGTCGCCCCTCGGCAGGCAATGGCAAACCTGCGAGTGTATTTTTGCCATGAAAAAGCTGCTCATAAAAATATCTGCCGTTCGGAGGCAGCCGAAAACTGTAGGTCCTTCTATTTGTGGAACAACATCAAGACGCACGCCGCAAATAGGAGGAGGAGCTCAGTCAAGCACCCAAGAAAGTTGTAAGCGCCAATTATACTTTACGGAATTAAAAATGCTATAAAAAAGAAACTACTCAATATTTTTCCAAACTGTTTTTTTTTTATTTTGAAGTACAATCCTTCCGGTTAATGATGGAATACAACTTCATTCATATGGCTGCCTCGGCTAGCCATGCACCATCCCATACGATCGGTCCAATTTTTCAACACATTTTCGATTGTATGCGGCTGTATTTCAGCTATGACATCGCGTTTGTTGGTCTTCAGTGCATCAATTGTTGCTGGTTTGTTGGCATAACACTGGTCTTTGACGCACGGTTTTTGGTCGGCCACGCGTTGGTTTGTCAATAAGCAGCCCAGTTTCTCTTACTTTTTTCGCAAAGTGTTACCATTCTTCAAATAATACCTAGTTCAAATCCGTAACGATTGATGGCGGGCCCTATATATATATATATGCATATGCCTCAACAAGAATCTTTCCATACTATTTTGGCCTTTCCCTGCGGGGAAATTTCATACATCTGTATGGGCTTGTGGGGTAAAGTGCGTACGCGCAATAAGCCCGCTCGCAAGCTCCCTCTCTATAAACACATTTATGTGGACACGTTTAAACTAATTATATTATCTATGTAATAGTTACAAGCCGGCGGCCCCGGCAGTGCATTAGAATCTAAGTGTAGCAATTATTTGTAATTGCGTCTCTTTTATATGAATAAATAACTTGCATACTGCATTATTAATTCGTAAAATGTAAATAAATATTGTCCGCATTTCTACCCGCTGTATTTAATATTTTTATTAACCAGATAATTCTAAATACTGTAAAAAAACGGCGGCTGTGTAAGCAATTGAATCTTTTAATTAAAAAGAGATAGCGACGATGAAAGCTCATTTTTTTGATAAAAAATTATAAATTTACTCATTTATTCTTGCATATTAAGTCTAGAAATTAATGATTTCTTATAGACTTTACACCCCTTTTGTGAGTAGTGAAAAAAGCAGCAGGAAAAAAATTTAGTTTTCATATTAACTATTAATAATTATACATATGTATACATATATTGTATATATGTATATGTATATATTTATTTATCCTAAAGTTCCTTTTCTTAATTATATTAATTTAACGACATTCGTTTTATCAAATAAAATGCATAATCTATTTAAGCTCACAACATTTACAAATTAATCAACCCTTTACCGCATATGGGCCGAAATATGATATTCCGGTTTTGATTCAATTTTATTTCCAAAATAATTCAAACTTTTTTATTCCATTAAATATATATAATATTTAGCAATAATATAAACGCAAAAAAATTGTCTATGGCTTTATGACATTTCGAATTAACCTCACATCATTCCTGCACAACTGCAAAAATCAGTGGAGGTTGGTTGAGCCCTATCTATGCAAGCTGTGTCGCCAGGGGCTATATACCGAGATTATGGAGGGCCGTGAGGGTTGTCTTTATACCCAAGGCAGGTAAGTGCTCGCATGTCTCCCCTAAGAACTTCAGGCTAATCAGTCTCTCATCTTTTTTGCTGAAATAAGGCTGGTGAAATTTTTTTTATCCATATCTTATTCGCTTAAGGTAGTAGCCGGGTGTGAAGGGTTCAAAACATCGATCTTTTTTTTACATTTTTCGGAAAAAAATATCTTAAAAATATATTGTACTATAAAAATTTCAGACAGAAAAATAAGAGAAGCGCCGTAGTGTGTATGAAAGCGTGTGACACGCCAGCAGCAGCGTTTTCCTCAAAACCATGTTTTCGAAATTTCGCGGAATCACTGACTCAAAACTATTCAACCGATTTGGCTAAAAATTTAACCCGTTATTCTAGACACACATATCTAGATCCCGGACCTTTAAAACATTTAATTTTTTAATAGTCAACTATTTAATTTAAACAATTTATGAAGAGAGAACTTTTTTCACAAGTCCGCCATTTTGTTTTTGTTTTTTTTTATTTTCATGTATATTTTAGGTTCGGGTCCTAAAATAAAGTCTACAGAACAATAACCTCTTTGAATTTTTTTATTTCAGATGACTTTGGAAAGCTGTGTGTTTCCCCGAACCAACTCATCTTTTTTTTAAGGACTCCACTTGGACGTGAAAAATTTTAAGCAAATTAATATAAAATTAACTTTAAAAATTTTTTTATTATATATACTTTAAAACACCAATAAAAACATGTAAAAACTTTTATACGATCGCATTTCATTTTCTTTTTAAAAAAGATTCATGAAAAAACGTCGAAATTTCGGTCGTTACACCGGACTACTACCGTAACGAGTCTCACACATGACAAAAAATGTGGAAGGAACAAATACGACAGAGAACTCTCAAGCGATAAAATGTATTTCTTCGGAAAAAAGTATTTTTGAAAGCCCTGATGAGCGTCTTCTCCGCAAACAAACTAATTTCGATCGACAAATAACATAAGTTTTGAAATCAAAATCTAGAGAAAAAATTGTAGTTTTAACTACACCTAAATTTACACAAATATCATATTTTGTACTTTGTTTTCATGAATTTGTAATTAACATTTGAATCAGAAATGTCATGAACTGCGTGCTTACATTTTATTTAAAGATGCTTGCAATGGCATGCTTTAATGTTTTTTTTTTTTGTTTTTATAATTTGCATTTAACTTGCATTTTATAAACAGTGTCAGAAAAGTCGTTTTGGGTTGGGAATCAATAAAACACCAAAGCACAAAAGCAAGCATAAAAATCCGCAGTCCAACTATAAATAATTAGAATAAATTAAAAAATAAATAAGTTTTAATAAGTCAACAAATTATTTACAGAAGAAAACGAAAACAAATAAGTTTTCTCTTTGTAAAAGCATTTTCTTGACAAACCTGAGTGTGTTTCTACTCGTATTAATGCAAGTGAGACTAAAAATCCCCCTTTAAAATTAAATGCACTTCTATGCAATTAAGTAGGTGTATAAAAATTTGCGGATGCAGCTTAGCACAAAAATGCGCAAAATTAATCACCCGAAGATTTATAAGTTTGGAAAATGACATCGTACGTCAGTCATATTTAACACTTTAGGAGTGGACAGCTGCAGCTTACAAGCAGACAAAGCGGGTAAAGGTCCAAGTACCAAGGTATATACCTATGAAATGAGATTTTCAGCCATTACTCCATAGATGTCGCTAGGAGTATTTTTAACCTTCCCAAATGTCTTGTTTTTGCGTCTGTTACGTTTCATACAACAATGCATTTTTGTCGCTCTTAAAAATGTCGAATTTCGAGCCTTCAAACTACGATTTGCGGACATCGTTGATTTTCTGTTATCAATTAAAGAAAGACGCTTCTCAAGCTCATCAACTGCTTATAGAAGCTTATGGTGGACATGCTCTAAGTAGAGCACAGTGCTTCAGTTGGTTTGAAAACTTCCGAAGTGGTGATTTTAGCATGGAGAACGAGGACCGTGGCCGGCCACCGAAATGTGTGAGGACGCCGAATTGCAAGCATTGTTGGATGAAGATGATGGTCAAACGCAAGAAATGATGGCACAGCAGTTGGGAGGGACCAAAATAAGCATTTTCAAACATTTGAAAGACATGGGCATGATTTTAAAGGTCGGAAGATGGATGCCGCATGAACTGACAATGTCACAATGCACCGCCACATCGAAGAAGAGCGACCCGGGAATTGGTGGAGACGTACGATTGGGAACCGCTGGTGCCTGCGGCTTACTCATCAGACTTGGCGCCTTCCGATTACCATTTGTTTGCATCGATGGGCCACGCACTTTCCGAGCAGCGCTTCAATTCTCACGAAGAAGCCAAAAAATGGCTCGATGATTGGTTTGCGGCCAAAGACGGCCAAATTGCCTGAGAGATTTGAAAAATGTGTCGCTAGCTATGGCTATTATTTTGAAGATTTTCATCACTCAAAATCATGTTCTTTTTTAGTAAAAAACGCAGAAATTCTAAATAAAAGCCATTCAGATGATGAAAATTTTAGAATTTGGATTTATATGGCTTTTGTTATTATTAAAATGAGTTACAACTTTGTAAAAAAAGATTTTTGTTATTATTGTGGTACACCTTTGTAAAAAAGATAGAGAATATTCAGAAAAACAAAAGAAAAATGTCAAAGCGGCTCAAAATATTGAAATGATATCTTTTCAGGCGGTCTGTGTGTACTGAAAAGAAAAAGATTTGTGTAACTCAATGTCATTAAGCGAAAATTCTACGAAAAAGTTAAAAGCGTTAACAAGCAACTTGTCGAATGCCAATTAAGATCTCTGGGTCTCCGTCTGTTTTTCAGTTTGGGTATCGGCGTCCTCAAGTATTTATATTCTTCCAAAGCGTTACTTTTTATGAACGTCGAGAGCCTCTGATCAACAGCAAACAAAACACAAAAAAAAAAAAAATTAAAGAACAAACAAAAATGGTTTGGGGACGACGACCCATGGTTAAGTCCACACGTCAGGAACTATACAGAGTGCAAAGAAGTGTATGTTTAAGCATTACGAGTGCCATGAGTACAACCTCCGGTGATGCTCTAAATGCTATGCTTGATTTGTTTCCCTTGGATCTTAAGATACAACAGGAAGCAATAAAAGCAATACACATTGATCCACATTTGGTATCTAAGGAGTATTTTTTTTTTGTCCCTCCATAGTTTCATTTGGAAAGATATTTGATGTCAAGATACCATTGCTTGAACAATAGAGTAAATAGGAATGCATTCAAAGAAATTTTACGGACATTTTCTTTGCCGAGGGCTGCAAGAATGATACAGATTTTGGAGCCGAATGGTACTTAAAAGATAATAATAAGTATCATAACCCTATGGGAGGAATGGCAATTGTTTTCCGAACGAAAATTTTTCTCATTCTAAAAGTAGGAAAACGGATAATTGAGAGGAGATGGAGCGGAAAACAGACTGGAGTATTTAGTAACAGCAAACCTCAAAGATTGTTCAGGAATGTAAAAACAACTTTAATACGGTTGTAAAACGGAATAAGTTTGTACTTATATGAGTTCCAGGACTCCGTTATGTTCCAAAAAATGAAATTGCCGATGAATTGGCCAAATGCGGATCAGCGATTACTCCAACAGAACGGCAACGTGTTTTGTGACAATCCCGAACAGAAAACTGTCGAGCTTTCTTCGAAAACTTTGTAGAAAAGACGTTCGGTTGATGATCGGTATTATTGCAGGACATAATCCATGGGGTCGGCATATGAGCACCATTGAGGACCCAATTTACCTGTTCCAAATATGTAAATATCCTCCAGTTTTAGAGAACAAATCGTACTCATACTCACGGCAACGGAACCCAAAATTCGTAGCCTTGCTCGAGCAAAGGCAGGACACTCACAGGGGAAAAGCTCAGTACTATCCGCCTCCTCTAAGCAAGACAGGAACATTGGGTCCTCAATGATTGTAATGGTGGTCATATGCTGACCCCATGCGTTGTGTCCTGTAATGATACCGACCATCAACCAAACGTCTTTCCTTCTAAGTTTTAGTACAAACTTTGACAGTTTTCTGTTTGGGCTTGTCACAAAACACTTTGCAGTTCTGCGGCGTTCTAGATCGGGCCATCGCTCTTTATGTAAATTGCCTACATAATCGCTGATCCAATTCATGATTCCTGCGGAACTGATTCCGATTATTGGCTCTGGCCGTTGTGGGGGAACCGCTGATCCACGGTTGGCCAATTCGTCGGCAATTTCGTTTCCTTGAACACCGCAGTGTCCTGGAACCCATATAAGTACAAGCCTGTTTTATCTTGCGACAGAATTAAGCTTCTTCTTACATTCTCGAGCAATCTTTGAGGTTTGCTTCGCGTTCTCCAGGGCCTTCAGTGCAGCCTGACTGTCACTGAAAACTACAATCTGTTTTCCTCTCCATCTCCTCTCGATTATCCATTCGGCTACTTTCAGGATGGCAAAAACTCTGTTAGGAAAATAGTTGCATAGTGATACTTATTACTATCGCTTAAGTAACATCCGGCTCCAGACCCTATTTCATTCTTGGACCCATCGGTAAAGAAAATATCCGTCAAACCTCCCTGCATACAAATCTGACATCAAATTTCCTTTCAAATGAAACTGTGGGAATCAGCTCGTCTTTAGGTGCCAAAAACTGTGAATACTGCTCAGATAGCAACTTAAAGATTACTCTGCGAAAGAAATTAGCAGTCTCTCGGTGCTTCTTGGCTTGCATTTTTGAAATTTCAATTTCATATCCTGCACATGGAAGGCCAACAATTTAATGCCGCCTTTGAATGGCTACCGGTGTTTCTAAGCAGCTTTTTAATGGCGCGATTGCACTCAGAAGTTTGCCATTTCCTATGGGTGTCCGCTATTCGAAAAAAATTGTCTTCTGTAATCTAACCTTTTAAGGTCACATTGGTGCCCTTTTAAGATCGCATTGGATCCCATTCAGCTACGGCGACGGCCACCTTATGAGAAACCTGCTTGCGAATGTATTAACAAACACTTTCTAATTTCGAAAAATATCTTAAGTGCAAATATTAGTAATTCACAACAACTTACAAGCAACGATCTGATTACCAGTACTTGGTCAATTTCGACCACTAACCAATAGCCGATAGTCTTAGGTACTAGTGCCTTTCGCCTATAATTATTCATAATTATATTTCTAATAAATAAATAAACAAATAAAAAATACTTGCACATATGCATGCATACTTATTTTTATAAAACAAAAAATATTTGTTACAAGAAGTCTTTTATGCAATCATTTGTGAACATTCACAGTAATTGTGCCCTAAGCATGCATGTACGTGTGTAACTACATATGTATGCGTGTACTTGAGCACATTTGTCTATGCGCCATTTACCTTCAACTAAGTGCCTACGTTCCTTTGCCTGAATGGATAGAAACTTTTCAAAATTAATGCGAGCATTTAATTCACTGTAGCACAATTACAACGGCTTGTAAAGGCAAGCAAAGCAACAATCGAAACGAAACAACGAAAACGACAACAACTTGCGCTTAGAGTCACAGTAGAGGCTAAAGCGCATTGCCAACTGGGCTGTTTGCTATTTTGGCCATAAGATGTTACAACACAATGAGTAGACACCCAAAAAAAAGCACAAAATTTAAATACAAAAACAAAAATTTAAAAACATTTATACGCGCACTGCTTAGGTGCACCTGTGTGTGTTTTTTTTCACTATTTTTGCATAGAAGTCCAAACAGCGTTCGATGGGCAATAAGTGAGCAGCCAACACAAGAAGCAACAAGGCGGAGGCAACCAGTTGGGCACCCACAAATGCGTCTATACGGCGTTTAGGCCAATGGCCAATAGCCAACTACACCCACGCTTAGGCTACACAAACACAGCTACACATTTGCACACCAAAAAGAAGACAAAGTAACTTACACGCAAATTTGATGATGAGCAGCAGCTCGATTTGATTTGCTTTGATTCGCAACCGCAATTGAATTCGATTCAGGTTTCAATGTCACGCTTGCGCAAAACGGCGTGCCTTACGTACATACGTCGACGTATGTATGTAGTTATCGATGTCTATGTGGTTGTTGGTTTCGATTTCTTTTAAAAAATATCAACAATACCATTACAGAAAGCCCAACACAGACAAAGAAACTAGCGAGCAAACGAAACAACATAACAAATAAGCCGTAAATTGAATTTGGCTGCAGTAGCGCAGCGAGGCGACGTTGTGTCAGATTGACGCTTCATTGAAGGCTGTATCAGCGACAGAAAGACAAGAAGAAGTAAAAATACACACTCGCACACACAAGCAATAATTAATAAAACCATGAATGCAGCTGCATGGGAACATGGATGGGTATGGCGGGGAAAGCGTGTAAGGGAGAAGCATGCGACCCTTTGCAAGCCACTTTGAATTGCTGATTTTCATTTTGTAATTGTTTCTTTTTTGTTTTTTTTTTTTGATTTTTAATAATTTGGTTTTTTGATTTTTTTCCTTACATCGACAATGATGGACATATTGACATTGAAAGTATTCAAGGGGACTTTATGCAATTGCTGGCTGGTGCAGTGCATGGCAAAGCAAGGGAAATATGTCGAACGACCTATTGCATGGGTTGTTAAAGGTGCTAAATATTTTGTGACTCAACCATATTTGCAGACTAATTGGATCATTTAGCTGGGCAGTTGAAGGTCATTACATTGAAGCTTTTGATTGTTGCTTTTATTAAAGGAATGAATGAGGCTTTTGGGACAATATGCAAAAGTGAAAAAAGGTTTAGGTGTCATATTGGACAGAAAGCCAAAGCCATATTAGAAGGGCCAATTATCAAGCATTTAACTCTTCTCATCTTCTTAATTGGCGCGATAACCGCTTACGCGATTTTGGCGGAGTTTAACAAAGCGCGCCAGCCGTTTCTTTCTCGTGCTAACCGGCGCCAATTAAACACACCAAGTGAAGCCAAGACCTTCTCCACCTGATTTTTCTAACGCAGAGGCGGCCTTCCTCTTCCTCTACTACCACCAGCTGGTACTGCATCAAATACTTTCAAAGCCAGAGCGTTTGTATCCATTCGGACGACATGACCAAGCATTTAACCACTGTTGAGTAAACTGCGCAAACAGCTTTTATTTTCATTAAAATATACATAAGTAAATTATTAATTCATAATCCCTGAGTGTGAAATTTATATTGCTCTTATACAGTTCACAACCAGAGTTAACAGTGGGCATTTTATTTTAACAGGAACTATGTTCTGCTACAGAATAACACTCACTGATAACATTGCCTGTTTTTATTACACTGTGCAACAAAAAATAATATACGAAATGAAAGGTGGAAAAATCAAACCTGTATGACTTGTAAAACAAGTTCCGCGAGGGATTTTGCTACTTTTTCTTGTAAAGGGTGGTTAAATTTTAAGGGCCGATGTTGCATGTGAACCACACCTAAATGTTAAGTCTTTTTCTGCGTTTCATTTGATACTTTTTAATTTGTAGACTAACTCAATTTGAACCATGGAAAGATACACAATTGAGCAACGCGTTAAAGTTATTCAGGCTTATTATGAAAACGGGCGTTCAAATGAAAATGCTTATCGCGCACTTCGTGATTTTTCGGTCAATTTAATCGTCCAAATGTGCGTACAATTGGAAAAATTGTGCAAAAGTTTGAGCAAACTGGGTCTGTAGGAAATGTGAAAAGACCAGTGCATGCTCGTACAGTTCGTACTGCAAAAAATATTGCTGCTGTTCGCGATAATGTCGTTGAAGAGCCGACCATCTCAACTCGTCGTCGTGCCCAACAATTGGGTCGTCGTTGATGAAAATTATGCATAAAGACTTGCATTTACTATGCACGCTTACAAGGTGCAATTGACTCAAGAACTAAAGCCTCTTGACCATTTCAAGCGTCGTCAATGGTCAGAATGGTGGCAGGAAATGGCAACAGTGAATGACCAATTTTCGAAGAAAATCATCTTCAGTGATGAGGCACATTTTCCCTTCAGCGGATTCGTCAAAAGGCAGAATTGCCACATTGGCGAATGATAATCCAAGAATGATTGCCGAAAAACCAATGCACCCACAAAGAGTGACTGTTTGGTGCGGTTTATGGACCGGCGGCATCCTTGGGCCGTATTTTTGCCAAAATGAGGCCGGTCAGGCAGTTACTGTGAATAGTGTTCACTATCGTGTGATGATAAAGAACTTTTTATGGCCCGAATTGGATGATATGGATGTGGACGATATGTGGTTTCAACAGGACGGTGCCACTTGTCACACAGCTAACGAAACAATGGCTCTTGGCGAAAAATTTGATGGCCGAATAATCTCACGTCGCGGCGATGTCAATTGGCCGCCAAGATCATGGGATTTGACACCGTTGGACTTCTTTCTTAGGGGTTATTTGAAAGAAAAGGTGTACGTCGATAAGCCAGCAACAATTCAGGAGCTACACGGTGAGATAATTCGGCACATTAACGGCATAGAACCTCAATTATGACTCAGCGTCATCGAAAATTTGGACCATCGGATGGAGGCGTGCCGATATTTTGTTCTACACGTAATTGAGCTATACCAATATTAGCATAATAAAGAGAAATAACAATAATTTTCTAAAAAAAATTGTATTTTATTCAAAATCAATACCGGCCCTTGAAACTTAACCACCCTTTATAACGGGATAATAGTAGTAATTATAATAATTATAAATACAATAGTAATGGTGTTAGTAATAATAATTTTTTTTTATATTTACATTATAATCACATTAATAAAAATATACCAAATATTTCTAAGTAAAATCAACTAGGATTTTAAATATCTTATTATTAATATATTGTTTTTCCAGAAAATTGTTTATAATTGGTTGGTCTCCTTTTCCTTTACAGCTTCATCTCTAAATTTCGAAAGGTGAATTTATTGTTACTTACAGGTTTGTAATAGTTATTACTATTAAAATGAGGAAAAGACAGATCGAAGGGTTTTCTTTCCAGGAGTAACTTCTTAATAGAAACGCAGTTTTTACTTATTTCGACTTAAGCTATTTTATAAAAATATATATGTATATACATATGTGAGTGTGTGTGTGATTAAGTGCATATATTTACTTGCTCTTTGTTGCTATTTACACTTAAATTTTTTTTTATTGCTGTATAACTAACCTTGGCCACTGCGACGTGCCTTCTATGCAGTCCAACCCGACAGTGCATGCGAGCTTCTTATGCCCTTATTTCCTAAAAAATATTACCTATGCTTAGACTTGTTTTTTTTTTGTGTGTGTTGATTTCTGTGTTTATTTTTCTCATTTATGCGACCGCAACTTTTTGAGAGAGATCATCTGCATTATTGTTAGCGAGATTTAATCTAGGAAATCCAAAGGAATGTGGCACATAAAATTTATTGCTTTTTATGATTGAGCTTTAATTTTTCAGTATTTAATTTTTTGGATAAATTTTTGTTTACCTCGAGTATTTGTTTTGAAAATGTCAAAAAACACATTTTCTGCTCAATAACAACGAAGAATCGTCACTTGCCAACCTCACAAAATCATAAGTAGATAATTGCTGTGTGCCAGACATTTACAATTATAAAGCCATTATTCGGCAAATATCAGGCGTGCTATGAGAAGCATATGCAGGTGTGAATACTAGGGTGGCACAATTTGAATGGGGCGATTTATTTCGAGAGGGTTTCTAGCGTAATCGGATTCTACATAAAATTGTGAGAAAAAAAGTCCATAAGAGCATAGCTGAAAAGTGAATTTTAAAAGAAGATTTAATTAACGCGAAAATGAAGAGAGCTATAGAAGATATAAAGTGAAAAAATTAATAGCATGTTGAAAGTAAAAAGGATCTAAAGCCAATTTAATTTTAAACAGATGGTTAATTGTTATTTGTAACAAAAATATGGTTAGAAAAAAAGTTAAAAACTATTTTTTTTTAATTTCAAATGCGTTATTAATTGTAAAAAGAAAACAATTATGATAAAATGTTAGAAAAAAATATGTTAATTACAAATACGTTATTTATAGTAAACAAAATTTTTAATAAATTTCTTAATTTTCGATGTAAATTGTAAAGAGAAAAAAAATTATGAAAAAAAAATTTAGAAATACATTTTTCAATTAAAAATACGTTACTTATTGTAAAAAAAATACAAAAATGTTTTTAAATGAATTTGTTAATTTTCGTTAATTACAAATACGTTATTTTTTGTAAGGAACAAAAGAAAGAAAAAAAAGAAGAAATAAATAAATTTGTTAATTTACGTTTTTAATAGAAAAAAATTTATTAGAAAAAATGTTAAAAATAAATGTGTAAAAACAAAAAAATAGAGAAAATTTTTTTTAATAAATTTGTTAATTTTCTTTGATAATTGTAAAGAAAAACAATATGATAAAAAAATTTTAAAAACTTATTTTTTTTTAATTTTTAATTACAAATACGTTATTGCTTGTTTGTGGGGCTCAAAATATACTTTAGAGTTTTGCGCCTCCTGAACTCCTTTTCTTGTAGTTATTGTGGAATCTGACGCTGCTTAAGACTTTGTCGAAAAAAGTGGCCCACCCTAATATATTCTCAAATCTTTTTATTGCTGCTTTGATTTTATTTCATACTCTTATCGCTTTTAGTAATCCGACACATGCACTTTATTCGAGAATCCGAAGGATACCCTCGTACTTAACAAGCACAAACAGGAACTGGTTACTCACATACAAGTCGTCAAAAGTTATTAAGTTGTTAAGATTTTCGTTATCTGCCTGGATGAAGTAATATTTCATTATTTAAAATTAATAAGGCAGACTATATGCAGTGCTTTAATTATTGTAAATATTCCATAATCGTATTTGCTTTAAATAAAATGCGCAGTCATGGTCATTATTATCGAAAATTAAAACCTTGAAGTTTCAGTAATATTCCATAGCGAGTTCAGTTCTATACTTAGAAGTCCTACAGTTCTTTTTTATCACGACTTTTGTGAATGTCTGCTTGTTCCAAAATTTGAGGAAATGATACTTAGCCGCGAGAGGATTGCTGAAATTACATGAATTCTGAATGAATTTTAAGTTAAGAAAAATCTGTACAAAAAAATTCCATTTTTTTTTTAATATTTTTATTTACCTAAAATAATAAAAGGTGCATTTATTGGTGTTTTGCCAAACTCCTCCCCCAATTTGTGATGGGCGTCTTAAGTGGTGCATATTGGGGTTGCTAATTTTAGCAGTAATTTTGAGTCCAGGAATCTCGGGACAAATTGCGGAACTAATCCCGAGATATATCTTCTCTACATTCTCTATAAACTAGCAGCATTTCAACATAACCAGGCCCGGCAGTTCGCGTTCACCACGTTTGGGTACTTCGTCTACCCTAAATATCATCCCTTGCCTCTATAAGCGTCCCTTGCCCTGCTAAAATTCACTTACGCTATTTGAGATCATATTCCAAACACCCGCACCACAAATTGGAGAAGGAACTCGACCAAACAACTAACAAAGGATGAACGCTCATATATACAAATGCACTGAATTAAATAACTTTAGCACGGGAACTTATTGGTATTTTATTGTTTTATTTTTTGTCAATGTAACAATATTTTAAAATTCTATTTATACGAACGTTTCTTTCTTTCAGGAATCTCACAGGGCTCATCCTTTACTGAAGTTTCACATACGATTTGCCTACCAATCAGAACTGCAACGTTTGCAGACACCACCCCTATCTTCTCAGGTAGGAATACCCAGATAGAGCCAATTGCAGATTTTCAAAAACATTTAAACAAAATCTATGAGGGCACATACTTAAATGAAACAAAATCTGTTCATCCAAAATATGTCTAAAATAAACAAGACTGGCATCATAAAAATGTTCTTGATGGTGCCATCTTTTTAATGAGTTAGTGCGTTGCTGACTTCCAATGAAAGCTTGGAGACATTCGGTTCCGTGGAAGCGAAGTTATTGCGTCTAAAGTGTCAGTATGTTTGTGTCATCGGCACAAAAATGAGTTTCGAACAAAGAACTAGTATCAAATTTTGTTTTATAAGCCGTAAAACGTTTACCAAAGCACTTGAGTTGATGAAAAAAGTTTATGGCGATGATTGCCTATCTTGTGCCAGAGTTCATGAGGGGTTTACACGTTTCAGAGATGGTAGTGAGGACATAAATGACGGGCCGCCCAAATCATTAATCACCGAAAACTCCATCAAAATTGTTCGCTTACGCGATTTTTGCCGGGTTTAACAAAGCGCACCAGTCGTTTCTTTCTCGTGCTAACCGGCGCCAATTGGACACTCCAAGTGAAGCCAGGTCGTTCTCCACCTGATCTTTCCAACGCAGAGGAGGCCTTCCTCTTCCTCTGCTACCACCAGCTGGTACCGCATCGAATACTTTCAGAGCCGGATCCATTCGGTAATCAACTCCTTTGCAAGTCTGGTGCAAAGCATCATCATATTAATTGTATTATACAAAAGCCAAAGAAAATTGTACATTCGTTTATTTATTGTTGATTCTTTAAAATGCAAATGGAAAAAAGTGAAAATAAAAAAAATTATAGAAAAAATCACCCTATCCCTCAACGAAAAAGAGTTTTTTGTTTTAATCAATGGGATTTTGGAGAAACTTGAAACTTGCCCTTTATTACACCAAAACAAAACGGGCTATAAAACTGCATACCTGTAATTATTCTAAAAAATTGCACAAAGTTTGAAATTTTAATTTATATCGATTTACTAGAAGAATGAACTATGTTTTCATAAAAAAATTATTTAAATGAAACAAAAAACACAGAAATTGTCAACGCTTGTTAATAAGTCCGTGTGCTATACCTAATTAACGCAGTCTTTACGGATATACTCCCAACTAAAGACTTCCAGATATGGTTGCATTTAAGGTTGCTCCTTTTACTGCAGAAAAAAGCTGAAAAATAATACCTGCTCAAGTGCGGACAATAAATCCTTACTTGCTTCGCCTTCTACAGCAAAAGCCAATAATGGTTCCAAATGAACCATTTCCCACAGTTACAAATGCATTTACTTTCTTCTAGCGTTCACTTACTGAAGCATTTCATAGGTTAACGAAAAACCTTTTAAAAAGAATTGCGTAAAATACAAATAATAATTTTTTAAACCACTAATAATATAAAAAAATTTATACGAGTATAAATTGAAGCGCAATTAAAAAATTTCTTGTACATTCATACCTACAAATCTATATGTATATGTATATGTACAAGTACACACACACACACATATATATATATATGTATATATATTATACCTTGAAATATGGTAAATAACATGTGAAGTTGACATGTTTCATGTCAGGGCACTTGAAGTAATTATTCAAAGAAAAACATGCCAGATATGATGCGAATTGGCAGTTTTTATTGATATTGACAAGTTGACTTAGGCGAGATAGGCAAATGGGATTGCATTTGATTAACCACAAATATAATGGCCTTTGCTAGAAAGTCATTAAAACTACAAAACGGAAACAACCTATTACCCCACTCTTCTAGGGTAGGGCCTCATCGTCCAAATAGAGGAGAACATGAATTAGTTTTCAATTTCTGCATATTTCTTATGAAAAATATCGCTCAGTGTATGTGTGGAAGTCATTTTATTAGTAAATCAACTTGCATGTAGAAATTCAAACACTTGAGTATTCATGTACATTTATGTGTAATCATAAACAAACCGAACTGTAATCAAAATGTAATTTGCTGAAGCAACTTTCGAAGCTGCAGTAGTTTTTGTCTGCATCGTTGATTGTATGCAGAATGCGTGCCAAAGAACTTTTTTTAAGTAATGACCGCAAAAAAAATATTTTTTTTGAAAGACTATTTTATTTTATTATAGCTAGCAAAAACCCGCATAAGCAAAGCTATTTTGTGTATTCTAAATCTTTGTGCTGCATGAAAAATATTGGCTGCTATGTAATGGACACTGGTAATAGCCCCCAAAAAGCAAATTCATATACGGCATAGCGTTTGCTCCGGAAATTAATTTGCCCGCAGCCGTATGGATTTCGATCGTTGGAATATTTTTTATGTTTCCCAAGTATTTTGTTATAGAGTACATTAGACTGGTTCATAAAAAAAGTTTCAAAAGCCCACTAAATGCTAATGGTAAGCGGATTTAGGCTCCACAAACTAATTTGTTTCATCCTTCTAAAAACCACTGAAATTATGTTTTGTTATTAGCTGGTTGCTTGTTAACCGATTTTTAAAGAGTAGCGCTTTATTTGTTGCCCCTATGTCCTCTTGAGTTCCGAAGTCATTTTCACATGGTTAGTCATAGTTCCCACTTGTAAGTAACATACCTATGTCCACTAAACATTGAGAATAACTTCTGGCATACGCCATTTGAAAACAAATTAAATTAAAAATTACTAGTATGTAACCCCCGAAAATCGGGTGGGCTTTTTTCCCACGGAAAGTAAACAGCATATGTGACACTTTTTTTCACATATCTTTACGTTTTAAAAAATTTTAAGAAGAATGGTAAACAAAATTTTCAAAGTTCATATTCATATACAATATGATTTGATAATGGCTGCATACATAAAAATATACATGTACACACATAGAATACAATACAAAGAAAAAAAAAACACTTAAAAATGTATATCTGTGTCAAAAAGTTCGTTGATTTGATGGGGAAAAGTGTTCTTTTAAATGGCGTTGGGCATCGTCTATTACTATAAAATTTGTCTGAGAATAGCCCAAATTTTTTAAAACTATTTAAAATTTTAAGTTTTGCAAAAAGGATCAAACGCGCACAAAATTTTTAAGTACATACATACGTTTATATCTTGTAGTTCAATTGTATCATATATGAACGATAACAAAAGTGGATGCTTCTACCAATCATATCCAATACGTGATGTTTCAAACATTTATCACTTACTTACCTGCTCTATTCCTCCACTTAAAGTAGGAACTCTTCTACGAACTCTTCTTGGTCGTCCTCTAGACATATTTTAAAATTAAATATGGATGTACTTTTTTCTTAAAATAAATTCTATTTTGCATCTGTCCAAAACTCTTTCTAATATGCACTGTTACCGTTGTTTTAAGTGAATTGACAAATTTCAAGTCAATTGTCAATTCATACCAATTATTGCCATCACAATAAAATATTGAAAAAAATTCGCAGCACCGTTGGGACTATGTTCATGAATACATATTTATTAATAGGTCTATGAATAAGTTCGTGCGGTTTTTTTTTCGAAATTTGAATTTCGGATCATTCCCATGGCTTTTAAACGTTTGGAAATGGTTGATTGATCAACTCCCAAAGTTTTTGCAACCTCTTCTTGCGTTTGAGCCGGATCTTGATCGAGCAATTCCTCCAATTCGGTATCCATGAACTTTGGCGGCGCGACCAAAATCACCACTTTTAAAGCGTGCAAACCACTTCTGGCACGTTCGCTCAGCTAGAGCATGCTCACCATAAACTTCCACCAAGATACGATGACTTTCGGCTGCTTTTTTCTTCATATTAAAGAATTCCCCGCAAAAACACATTATTTGGCACGAAATTCGACATTTTCAAGTGTGGTAAAAATATTGTTGTTTACGCTTCAAATAAAAAACTTATACTGACGTTTGTGCCTTACGACAGTAGCTCTCCAATGAATGTTTGGAAATGTGGATCGATGGAATAATAATCAAGAAAATCAACAAAACACTTATTGAGAATCCAAATGTATACAATGCTGTGCTCATTAGAAAGAGAGCTAAACAAAGCAAACGTACTCATATATATGCGTATATTTGTCTGTCATCCCGCTTTGCATAAACATCGCTGTTATCAATATGAGAATTTTGATAACTTTACACGCAAATATTTCATCAACAAATTAACCAATTTTAATTTTTATAATTTTCCGGATAAATGCTCATCAAAACCTTTCTTTTGATATATAATATATTTCATATCTGTACATATTGTAGTTTAGTCAGAATAAGCGCCATGTTTTAAAATAATACTATAGATTATTATTTGGTACTTCAGTCGAGTGGTTACATATCAAAAATAAATTTAGATTACACTCAATGGACCATTGTCTTCGATTTTTCGTAGAGTGGAGCGAATGTCTCGATTTAAGTTTTGGACGGTGCTTATATCGATTACTTTCAACTTTCGCTTGATTCCATTGATCAACTGTTGCTTGTTTCGTGCCTCCCAGCCCTTTTCGTACACCATCCGCTTGAGAACTGCCCTGAAATTTTCTATTGGACGTGCCTGTGGCACGTTTGGAGGATTGTCCTTTTTTGGCACAAATGGTATTTTGTGCTCAGTTAACCAATCCAATGTCTTTTTTTGCATAATAGCAGCTTGCAAGGTCTGGCCAAAATATGATTACGTCGCTATTGTAATATTTTTCTTCAGCTTTGGCAAGCATTGACCGATATAAACGTCAGCATTGATCGCTTTGGCTATGTTTTTGCGAATCAATGGTTCTGAAACACCCTTCGAAGAAATGGCCACCCCCACTAGCACCTTTAGCTCAAATTTTGTTGTAGTTAGTGTTGTTTCGATGTTGTAAGTGTAAAAACAGTTATTGCCACTCAATTCACAATGAGAAAATGTGAAGTACGATTCATCATACAAAATTATGAATTTTGCATTCGCAAAGTGTTCACGACGAAGTGCACGGCAGCAAATTGGTATTTTTTCAAGTTTTTACGCTGTATATTTTGCTGCTCGCTTACGTTTACGATAAATTGCACTATTTTCTTCAAAATCTTGTGAAGGCCAGACTTTGAAATGCCAAATTTTCGTTCCAGTTTGGGTGTTGATTGGCCAACCTTGTTTTTGGCACTTGACAGCAGGTTTTTCGTTGTTGCGGCACTTACAATTGGTGGGTGACCAGGTATAACTTTATTTTCCGGTTCTTTTCCATTCCCACAATCTTTCAAAACATGGAAAATAATCGCACGGGAGATTGGTTTATCTTCAAACACCTTCAGAATTTCACTTTTACTGAGTCGTCCAAACAGTTGGCGACAGATTTATTTACCTAAATCCAACTTGTACGGCATTTTGAATGGAAACTTTCGCGTAATATGAGTTTGACAGTTAAGTATAAACACACTTGGCCATGACAAGTTCATGCAGCTACATCTGTGTGTTTCTTTATGCACTCAAAAATATGTCTGAAGTTAGTCTCAATGCTTAGTGGACATATGTTATTATAACTTTTTTGTTCATGAATTTAGTCTAACAGTTTAAAAGCAAACTTTTGATGAGTTTTAAAGTACTTGAAACTGTTGAAGCAGAAAAGAATTTTTTTTTTGGGTTGGTACAAATCTGGGTAATGGACCTAAACAACATAACGCATTACGCCCACCTTAATTTGTTCAAGCACCCGGCTCTTGTCTAAAGCTACAAAGCTATCGATGCGCAAGACCCTTATCCAACCAATCTTAAGTTTGCTGACTGCGCACTGATTGCTAACATGGAGAAACACATTTTAAGAAAGATAGGAATGGACGATGGTACCTATAGGATCCGATGCCACTCTGAACTTATTTGCGTTTTGTTAAAGCGCAGCGCATTAGATTGCTGGGTCACGTTACCCGTATGCCTGCTGACTGTGCCGTGAAGAAAGCCATGACAGGAAAGCTAATGGTCGTAAAGGCCACAGGCAGACCAAGAAACTGTTGGATAGACGCAGTGGAATACGATTTAGAAATAGGTAACTACAAAACAAGATCGATTGATTTGGAGGAGCATTGTCGAGAAAGTTTTGACGCACTGGACGTTGAATGCTGTGAAAAAAGAAGAAGAATTTTTCGATAATCGGATAGCAAATACTCAAGTTATAATTAAAAACACCATTTCAGCGGTTTTTAGAAGGGTCAAAGGCTTAAGTGCTACTTTGGACTAAGTAGGTAATTGAGTAGTAAAGTCCTCTCCCGGCGAACAAAACTAACACTTCATAAGGCTCTCCTCATGCCGTCCTATCATATGACGCCGAAACTTGGACGATGACAACATCCGATGAGGCAAGTTGCAAGTTGGTGACGGCGAGTATCGTGGGCAATGGAACGATGAGCTTTACGACGACATAGACATAGTGCAGTGAATAAAGATCTAGCGGCTTCGTTGGTTAGGTTATATGGTCCGAATGGATACAAACGCTCCGGCTCTGAAAGTATTCGAGGTGGTACCAGCTGGTGGTAGCAGAGGAAGAGGAAGTTCTCCTCTACGTTGACTTGGTGTGTCTAACTGGCGCCACTGGTTAGTACGAGAAAGAAACGTATACATTTGGCTAAAACTGCTTAAGCGATTATCGCGCTAATCAAGACGAAGAAGACAGAGTTAGTGCAAATGTTGGTGAAAAGATCGGCCACGAGTGAAAATCGATGGGTCAGCGCAGTCAATTGCCAACACCGAGCACATATTTTTTGTCGTCCAAGTTTTTGAGGGAAATGGCAAAATTTATAGTTTTTATTCACTCAATTCAAAGTTCATGAATTTCAAAGAAGGCTACTTTTGCACAAATGGACCCATCTATCCAAAATGGGACCATTTTTAACCACGGCTTTCTTAACTTCTCAACACTTCCTTCAACCATACAGTTTTCTGCAATGCGTCCGCGGCCTGGTACGCATATGAAATCGAGGTATTAAGATGGAGTCGAAAATTAGGTAAGTAAACTAAGTTATTTTCAAAAGTTACGTTAGTGAGTCTGGACTCTAGAGTTTTAAATGTCTCCTGGTTAAGTTAGGATAAATGGCTGCCCACGCAAAAGCCCACTTGGACAACGAATCACAATTCATCCATTATGATGGCACGCAGAGGGAAATCAGAACGAAAAGAACCAAACAGGGGGGAAAAGGAGGAAGGGTATATGTCGCTGCTGCTAATTTCATTTGTATGAACCGCTTCAAGCTACTGGTGAAATTTGCCAGGTGTGAGATGTTTAGAGGTGTAGCAAAAAAGTAAGAGCGCAGATGTGTGAATCTTAGCCCTAAGAGAGCAGGTAGTTGAGATGTAGGTGCTGAGACGACTCCACCTCATCCACTAGACAGCTTCCCAAGTTTCACCGCATGGACTGTGCCCGATAAGGACACCAACTAAATTCGAGAGTTGCGGCTTTGTTAGCCTTAGAAGTTCCCTCGAGGGCTCCGAACAACCTGTGGTCTGTCTCCTGACTGCCACAACAAATACTTATCTCCAAAAAGATTATTACGCCACTCAGATATCAATGACAGTCCCTACCTGTAAAATTTTTGGAAAAAGCTGCTGATACCAAAGCTTAAATTTAAGCTTAATGCGGAGCTTTTGCCGTCTGACTCCTCCAAAAAACCTGCCGGCGAGCTTCAAACCATGCGCGAACAGTTGCCCTGACGCCTGTTTCTAAATGTTATGCGTCTTCTATTTCGTTCTTGAGAGGGTGGAGTTGATGGAAGAGGATCGCCTTGAAGGTAGGTCTTATAATACTTAATCCAAGCAGGAACAGTCTAAGAATTTCAATAATGATTCCAAAATGAGTGGCAAAGTGGTTCGATCTTGTCCCAGTTCAGGTGCTCCCTATATTAATGTACAGAAGTAACGTTCGCATGCCAGCTCAATTAAATTACATTCATATTTGTTGTCGATTAATTCAACCCTCCATACCTTTTTTAAAACCTTCGGTTGGGCACCTGTGATTGGCCTTTTTCGTCCTGTTCGAGGATTCTTTTTCAAAGGCTATATATCCATAGGTTAGGTTAGGTTAAGTTAGGTTCACCTGGTTGGCATTAAGCCATGCATAGACCTTTTGGTCCCTAGCGATACCAGATGGAAACCAACCTCTATGAATACTGAAAGTAGACATCATGTAGGATGTCAACGCTTTTGGCGAATCTAAGCAGAGCTGGGAGATCCGCCCTCCAGGCCCTCAAACAATGGGGCTCCCCGCATTTTAAACGCGTTTTTAATAGTGCCTGGCTGTTCTGAAGTTTCCTCAACATCCTCTCTGCATTTGTTCGTGTTAGCAATCCCTATCTTGTACGCATGTGCAGGCAATAGATTACGACTTGTGAGCATACCTACTATATAATAGTTCTGCAGTCCTTTCGCGAGAGCGAAAGTACAAATTTAGTAGTTTTTTTTGTCGTTAGTTCTACACATAACTTTTGCTGTTTTGCATGTGGTCAGATTTGTCCACTTAGCTTCCACTCGCCTTTTCATGTACTCGTCCATTTCGTTGTATACTGTATTTAGGGGTTTTAGTATTTCGTTCTCTTGTTCAAATGTTAGTCTAACAGAACTTTTTGCTATCTCATCTACCATTTCGTTTCCCATAATGCCTTTGTGACCAGGTGCCCAATATATGTGCAGCCTACTGTTTGCGGCTAACCTTTCTATGGCCTCCGTGCTCCGTTGAACATTTTTGGACTAAATACAATATGAGCTTATTGCTTTTATTGCTGCTTGACTGTCTACGTATATATTAATTGTTGAGTTCTTTCTTGTTCTAGTGTAGGCTAGCTCCGCGGCTTTCCCCACAGCAGAAACTTCCGCTTGAAAATACTGCCAGGTTTTCCGCCATAAGATGAATAGGTGGCATGCTGAGTATCATTTCCAGCGCCGCCGTTGGAGTGGTTTTCATCGCTCCTATTAAGCACAGAGGAGCGAGTCGTTGAATCCTTTCCAGTGGCATTAAGTATGTCAGTTTTCTTGTCGCAGTCCACCATATTAGGGCCCCATACAGCAATATCGGTCTAACTACTACCGTGTAGCACCAATGCATCAGAGAGGGTGATCGGCCCCAAGTAACGCCCAGCATTCTTTTACATGCAATTTACCTTCTAGTATTAGTCCGAGGTATCTCACATGATCTTTGAGAAGTAGTTCGTTGTTGCGTAGCTTCGGAAGATTCCACGCCGGGACCTTGCACTTCCTGGCAAAAAGTACCATGTCCGTTTTTTCCACGTTTGTCCCTAGCCCTGCGCGAGATGTCCATTGGTGTACCGTTTTAAGTGTGTTATTCATCACATTATTGATTTACTATATATCCATAAATCCAGAGAAATATAAATTCTAAGAAGCTACCTAAAAGCTCAAGTCGTTAGCTATAATAGAAATAAGTTAAATTCAGGTCCAATTCGAAAAAGTCTCGCCAAGCACGAGTGCCCAACAGAGGATTAAAAAACTGATTCAAAATGGCAAATTGGCGTACAAAATTATTTAAACCCAATTTTTGATTTTACTTTCAAAATTTGTGTTATTATTACTTGCTTCGTTGCAGCGACTCAAGCGCAAAATTGGCAACTACTGGTCAACGTACATACGAGATTTGCATTCGACGGCACGCCGCCAAAGGCTGCCGGTACGGGCGTATGAGTAATTTTCGTCTGCTCATTTGTTGCTCTGGTTTTTTGCGAGTATTTCGCAGCCAGCTCAGCATGCAGTAATTCCATGAAAATAGTAGGATTTCAGCAACCATAATTGTACAAAAACAAAAAGTAAGTAAAAACGTTAATTCTGTTGATTTTGCAGCATGCAAACTGCGCAGTCATTGGAGACTAAAATTGAAAGGGAATTTTGAAAAGTAAATCTTTTACATACATATTTTAATAGTTTGTTGTTGTAATGGTGTTTACTATTTGCATGAATCGCTTCTTAATTGCGTAGTTGTAACTGTTCGATAACAAAAAACTTTGCTAAACAATTTTCAAATTTTGGCTGGGATTTTGAGCGCTTACGTTTAAATTTGTGTGAAGGCTTTCAAGTGAACTACGGAGGATTATCTTTCGGTGACACGTAAACGAAGTTTCTTAAACGTCCATTGTGATAGGAAGTTACGAGTTGTTAAAACAACAATGTATGTAAAAATCGAAGAATAAACCAAAAAAATTTACTATTTATATACAAAAAATAGGAAGTAATAATCAGATTGATTCCATTGATGTACTTAAACTTGATAATTATATGTATATATATAATTGGTGCTCACACCCTTTATTGGGCATTGGCAGAGCACTTCCTCCTATTTGTGGCATACGCCTTGATGGCAGATTTTTCATGGCAGAAATATACTCGTAGGTTTATCATCGCCTGCCGAGGGGCTACTGCTGTTAGAAAACACTTTTTCTTCATTTTGATGTTTCACGCACCGAGATTCGAATCTACGCTCTTCCGAATGATAGTCACACACATTCCACTACGGCGGCCGCAGCAGCAGAAAGTAGTGAAATAATCAATGAGGCAGAGATGGTTTTAGTAACGGAAAGTTTTGGCAATGCTAAGGCACCAGGACCTGACGGCACTCCGAACAAAGCGCTGAAGATCGTTATCAAACACAACGCAAAGCTATTCACCATGTGTATAAATTATGGCATATTTTCGAAAACATGGAAGAAGCAACGGCTAGTCCTCTTTCAGAAACCAAATAAGACAGCGGGTGACCCAAGTTCATATCGGCCACTCTTCATGATAGATATTATGTGTAAAATCTTGGAGAAATTAATCTGCATGTGTCTGAAGCAGCATCTGGAGGAAGTGCCGGCTGAACTACCCGAACAACAGTTTGGCTTCCGAAAAGGTCGTTCAACCATCGACGCCGTCAGGTGACAAGCATTGCAAGCAAGGCTATTGGTGACAGGTGGATGCACAGTGATATACCGTGCAGTTGTTGCTTGGATGTCAAAAATGCTTTCAACTCGGCATACTGGCCCCATGTTTTGAAGGCTCTGGAAGAGAAAAAAACGCCAGCATACTTAGTACGGGTTATAAGCAGTTATCTGTCGGAAAGAGTACTTCTATGCGATGCAGATGAAGGTCGTAAGAGGTAGGCAGCGACGGGCGGAGTACCGCAGGGATCTGTACTGAGCCCGATCCCATGGAATGTCATATATGGTGGGGTACTGCAACTCCCAATACAGAGAGAAGTGCAAATAATAGGATACGCAGAAGACATTGCGTGGACCATAGTCGCCAAAACAATTCCATAGATTCAGAGCAGCTGCAGTGAGGCAACAACAAAGGTCAAAAAATGGCTAACGGCGGTTAAACTTCAGCTCGCAGGACAGTAAACAAAAGCAGTTCTCATTACGAGGAGGAAAAAGTTAGAAACGATCACACTAAACATTGATGGGTTGGGTTGAGTTGATGGGTTGAGTGGCACTGTTAAGGATTATGGCCAGCATCGGTGGTCCCATTCAGAGTAGAAGAGAGCTCCTGGCTACAGTTACCCAGTCTACACTCATGTATGCAGCACTTATATGGGGGAAAGCCCTGATGCAAAAAACATACGCGAAAAAGGCGGAAATAGTTTTTAGACTAAGTGCCCTTAGAGTTGCCTGTGCTTTCAGGACAATGTCGTATGAAGCAGTGTGTGTCATATCAGGTATCATGGAACCAGATATAATGGCCTCTGAACGGCGGAAGAGCGTAAGGAAAAAAAATAGCGGAGCGTAAATGAGTATGCAAAATCGCTAGGACCTAGCGACAAAACGGAGGTGGACGCATAAAAACTCGTCAGAAGCGTGCAGGCATGGGTTGAGAGAGGACATGGTGGCACAGATTACTACCTGACACAGTTCCTGACGGGACAAGGATGCTATATCTTCAAAGACCCGGTCACGAGGATGCAGCAGCCTGCTTATTCTGCGGCAACGGTAGTGTGAACGCCCAAGATACGCATCTGAAAGAATGTCGATCGAAGGAATTATAAAAGAAAGAATAACTCCAGGCAACATTGTATATCACATGCTGCAATCTAAGTCAGTGTGGCCCAAGATGAGAGAATGGCCCGCAAACGCGTTACAGGAACTGCGGAAAAAAGAATGAAAACGCAGTAAATAAAGAAGACAAACAATTAATGAAGGGTAGACAGAGACATCCCCACTGCTGTGATTACTAGTCGCCAACAACATCCTTACCAAATTCAACCGAAAGGGAATTAAAGTAGTGGCGTACGCGGACGACATAGTGCTAATGGTTTCAGGAATGTTTCCAACCACAATCAGTGAGATTATGGAATGAGCTCTGGTATTACTCAGCAATTGGGCCTCGGACTGTGGTTTAAGTGTAAACCCGAGAAAAACTGAACTGATGCTATTCACTAAGAAAACCAAGATACAAAACTTTAATCACCCAAAACTAAACGGCGTTAGTCTTACGCTAACCCAACAGGCTAAATACCTAGGTGTTATCTTAGATCCCAAACTCAGCTGGAGGTCCAACGTAGATTACAGGGTAAAGAAAGCGAATATAGCACTTTACATGTGTAAGAGAATGTTGGGTAAAAAATAGGGTCTCCAACCAAAACTATCCAATTGGTCCTACACAGCCATTGTAAGGCCAATACTAACATATGAGGCACTAGTCTGGTGGCCCGCATCAGAAAAGAAATACAAACAAATCAAGCTGAACAAGATACAAAGGACAGCGTGTATCTTAACTGCAGGAGCGCTTAGCACCAGTCCTACTGAAGCGCTCAATGTACTAACTCATCTGCTACCATTAGATTTACATATAAAAACAATCGTCCCCTGTAGTTCGGTGAGACTCACAGACATAGGAAGCTAGACAACAAGGCCGTACGGTCACAGCAAGATCCTCCTACAGGGACCCTCGCTGCTCAAACTACACAGTCCCCGACCTTAACTTCAAGAAAGGTTTTACGGTACGTTTTCCCCCGAGAGCCGAATGGAGCAAAGGAGAGGTGATTGGAAGACACGATATCGAAATTTATACCGATGGTTCTAAGATGAACTGTGGTGTGGGAGCTAGCTTCCATTCGGAGCCACTCAACCTATCTCAGTCAATTCTTCTTCCTGATTATGCCACCGTGTTCCAGGCAGGACTTTTAGCGATCAGAGAAGCATGCAAATCACTAAAAGTCTACAAGGAAGTTGGTGCAAGAGTAGCTATCTTCTCAGACAGTCAAGCAGCTATTAAGGCCTTAGACTCCAACTACATTTCATCCAAACTGATCTTGCAGTGTAGAGAGGAGCTGGAACTGCTCAGCCATTGGCTTGAAATTACTCTGATATGGGTTCCCGGTCATAGGAACATACGGGGCAATGAGATAGCGGATGAGCTAGCAAGAAAAGGTTCGACACTAGACATAACAGAGACGGTGGCAGTCTCCACCCCACTGAACACATTAAAAGCATCCATTACCTCACACTATCATGCTTTAGCCGAAAGAAGATGGAAGCAATTAACTACATGTATTACAACAAAAAACATATGGCAGTCATACAAAATCCAAAGGATTAATGACCTGGTAGGATGTTCTCGGCCAAACATTTCACGCCATCACTGCTGTAAGGGTTGCAGTCATTGGGTCATTGGAAAGTAGGGGACCATGCAGCTAGACTCAATCTACCCTTCAATCCTATCTGCAGAAGCTGTCAAGCGAAAGGGGCGAAGGAAAGTCTTTTCCACTATTTATGTGAATGTCCGACTCACGACTCCGCTCCCTCGGTAAGCCTTTCCTACAGCAAATTAATGAGATTTCAGTTATCAAGATAAAGGATTTGCTGTTATACTTGAACCTTACTAAATGTATCTGAATTAGAACAAAAATCATCATCACACGAGGACAGTGGTAGTAAAACGGTGCTGGTCACTAATTAGGAGTATTTCAGTGGATATGTTCAACCACCTCAACAACAACAACAACAATAACAGACAGAGACTGAAATATATATGAAGAGCTATACTGGCTAGCTTGGCTCTGCGATGCAATATTTAAACGCCGGTACCGTAGGGCAAACAAAAGCTACAGAGGTCGGAGTTAGGGTTTAGTACGTAGGTGTACCGTTTCGCAAGTCTACTCTGTCACTTAATATTCGGCTAACTCGGCGGCCGCTCTGTCACTTAATATTCGACTAAAAAAGTGGTTATCCAAAATTAGATGAAATCACAACCAAACAAGCAAAAATCTGGGGCGAATATAATAACGAAAAACATTAAAAATATATCAAATTAAGTTTAAGTTTCTCAAGGGGTATATTCAGTTCGATGGTCCACTACATTAAACTAAAAATGTATATGAATACAAATACGCAACTGCGGTTGTGTGCGATTTCCTCAATGGCTTTTTTGAATAGATTCAGACAAAGCAACTACTTAGTTAATACAAAGCGCAGATTTGTCAAGCGCGAGTAGCATAAAAGAAACAAAATCAAGTAGTTGAATTTAAAGTAAACAAAGTGCCACAAATGCATATGCATATATATGTGTGTGTGTGTGTGTGTGAGTGTACTTACATGCATATAAGAAACGAAAATTGGTCAACTGCTAATCAATGCAAACAAACACACAAAAAGTACAAAAGCAGTGCAAGTGCACGCACACACACACACATATACACACGATCAATTGCATAGGGGCATAAGTGCTTGAGTGGGTAGGCTGCGTTGAGCGTTAATCGATGAGCCAGTTTAGCAGTTTAGCCAGTTTAAGAATAGACGCTTGAGTGGGCAGAGAAAATTCGTAAATTAGTTGGCCAACGATCGAGTGAGTAAGTGAGTGAGTGAGTGAATGAGTGTGCGATTAAGCGAGTATTGGCTGTGAGTGGCGCCGACTTGCCGACTTTGCTTTCGCACAAATTTAATTTCGCTTTTATTTGATTTTTGATTTAATTTTTCGTTTCTTTCCTAACTGAAGTGCGAATTTTGTGATTTAGTCGCGCTTCTTCTCGACTGCCGCTAGTTTGCTGTTAGCTGAAGAAATTAAACATAAAAAATCAGGTTATTGTTTGTATGTAAGTGTTTGCTTTTCTCGCTTTACTGAATTTATGCACTCTTTATAGTGGAATTCATTCAATTTCCTATATTCACTTGCGCACCTTTGCCTGTGCTTTCGCCTATGTTGTAAATTGCAAACCTCAACAAGTTTGCGTTGGTCAGTGCAGTTGCGTGCAAAGCAACAACAAAGCGAACCAATTCGGCTTCTACACAACTCAACAGCTTCTTTTCAACATCTTTCATTCACTTTCGGTTTCATTGGCATTGTTTCATACATACATACACATATACACTCACGTTCAGCATGTGGGCCTGTTTTATTTGTAAATATACGTACATACATATGTACATATACATATGTGTATGTCAGTTTGGTTTTTTTTTTTGCTTCTCGCCCTATTCTGCTGCTCTTTGCCCTCTTCTCTTTGAAGTAACTTTTTGTGATGGTGATGATTTTCGGTGCGATAACTGGAACAAGGTCGTCAACAAAACAACAGCACAGCAAAATTGTATGGCCAGCCGCCGAAATAAAAATCGAAACGAATCAGCAAAAGTAAAGTGGAGAAGAAAAAAATCATACAGCAATGAAATACGGAAGCTGTGATGTGCGCATGCGCAGCCGAAAAGGTTACTACATTGCAGCTGTGCGCTGGCTGGCAATGTTGAAGTAGGAAAAACTTGATTTTATTTAAACTTACATGGCAATTTGGGCATTGCCGAATGCTGAGTTGCAAAACTGAACTTGAATTCATTTGAATGAGGCAAATGACGTTTTCAACAAACAAACCTATTTTGCAAATTTTCATAAACCTAATTTCTATACAATTTTTCAAATCAAGCTAAGATTGGGCAAAACTCTTAAATATTTGCTACATTTAATTATGAATCATTGCACTCAATCAAGTATTTTCTTGCTGTAAAAATATTTCATATCAGCTGGGTTTCTGAAATACGTTTCTGGTTTTTGATATTTTTATTTTTATGATTTTTTTATTTTTTATTTATTTTTTTTCAAATTTTTTTTTTTTCTTTTTAACCTAATTTCGTACATTGGCTTGAAACCCATTTATTTTTTATTTTTAATTTTTTCTATTTGATTTTATTTTTTTATTTTTTTTTCGAAATATTTTTTTTTGTTTTGGTTTTTAACCTAATTTCGTGTCTTGGCTGGAAACCCATTTATTTTTTATTTTTAATTTTTAATTTTGATTTTTTTCTTTTTAATTATAATTTTTAAATTTTTTTCAAAATATATATTTTTTTTTTTTTGTTTTTTAACCTAAGCAATGTACGAATGCTTGGAAACCCATTTAATTTTTATTTTTAATTTTTTTAAAAATATTTTTTTTTTCGTTTTTAACCTAATTTCCTACATTGGTTGGAAAACCATTTATTTTTATTTTTTAATATTTTTTTAAACTTTTTTGTTTGTTTTTAACATAATTTTTTTTTTTGTTTTTTTTTTTTTTTTTTGGTTTTTAACCTAATTTCGAAACTTTTTCTTTTAATTTTTTTTTAATTTTTTTCAAAAATATTTTTGTTTTTTGTTTGGTTTTTAACTTATATTCGTACATTATTTGGAAACCAATTTCTTTTTTATTTTAAACTTTTTTAATCTGTTTTGTTTTGAAACTATTTTTTTTTTTTTTTGCTTTTGGTTTTTTAACCCTATTTCGTATATTAGTTGGAAACCCATTTCCTTAACCTCAGCCAAAACACTTCCCAAGCAGTTCTAATTATTGATTTGCCATTTTCACAGCTTCAGCTTTGGTTTCAGCTTCCACTTCGACTATCTGCAATTACAACTTTAGTCGAATCACCCGCTCAATTTTATGTGGTTTTTTTATCGCCAGCCACTGCTGGTTTTATTCGCCAAGTCTTATGCAACTTTTCAATACAAAAATTCATTGCAATTTTTCATATACATACATACACACACACTGGCACATCAGTATAAGTGGGTGTGTATGTATTTGTTTGCGGTATCTGGGTTCAGGTTTTTGTTTTTACATTGGAATTTCAACTTCTTGCGCTCACATTTTTTTACTTACAAATTGCCGAAATATACCAGTTTCGAGCGAAATTAGTGGCGGCAGTGAGTAATCTTTGGAGAGAAACAGGTGATTTTAGTTTGTTAGTGCAACAATTTAAAATAGTATAAAATGACTAGTTTGGGGATTTCCAATGAGTTTTTGAAGAATTTGTGTCGTAAAAAATCCTTGTAGGTAAATTTTAGATTAATTTTTAATTTAAATTAAATTTAATTTTAGATAAGAAAATGCATATGAAGCTGTTAATCTATTCGAAATATGCCACAGGTAGGTTGGATTGAAGTCCCAGCCGATGGAACTTTACTAGCACACCTTGGCACGTAGTTGCGTCCCGTGTGTTTCTAAATAATTCAAGTGTCTCTTTCCTGCTCAAATTAGGAGGCATTTTTACCCACGGAGGAAGAAAAACTCTTTAAAATTGGACAAATAATAAAATGTATTGATCGAATTGGACTCAGAGATCTACTCTGTATCCATGAAGGGTGCACAAAAGATCTTTCAGGTTGCAATTATCTATACTTTGCTGTATACAGTAAGCACCGTCAAAGGTGCGCGAGATTCGATGCTAATAAGCGAGAAGCAAAGGATTTTCCAATAACACGTGTTATTTTGTATAGCAGCTATTTCAGTAGATGTTACTTTTGTCATTTTTTGATATTTGACAAGTAGAAACTACGCCATTAATAAAAATGGAACGAAACACGCTTCACAAACGCATTGAAGTTATTAAAATTCACTATAAAAATGATGAAAATTTGGCAAAGACGGTTCGTAAAACTCGAATAATTTTGGATCATCGTGAAGTAGCTCGTCGGACCGCAATACAGAAATTGGAGAACAAATTCGAGCTGTTGGGACAAGTTAGTGATGTGAAGAATAAAACCCGTGCACGTCGCTCAAGAACAGCCGAAAATATTGCTGTTGTAGCCGAAAGTGTTGAAGAAAACCCAGGTTTGTCCATTCGTCGTCGTTCTTTGGACGTTAGGCATTCCACAAACGTCATTATACCGTATTTTGCATAAAGAGTTGGGTCTTAAGGCTTATAAAGTCCAGTTAACATAACAACTCAAGCACGTCGCGTTTTTGCTGATTTGGTCGTTGAAATGCATGAAAATGATCCCGAATTCCATCGAAAAATCATCTTGAGTGATGATTCCCTTTTCCACCTCGGTGGCTTCATCAACAAGCAAAATTGTTGGATCTGGGGCTCTGAAAATCCAAGAGTTATTGTTGAAAAGCCTCTCTATCCTCAACGTGTAACTGTGTGACTGTTTGGTGCGGTTTATGGTCCGGCGGAGTCATTGGACCTTACTTTTTCGAAAATGAAGCAGGAGCAACAGTTACCGTGAATGGATTGCGCTATTGAGAGATGATTAACAATTTTTTATGGCCGGAATTGGATGGTATTAATCTGGACAACGTTTATTTTCAACAAGACGGCGCTACGTGCCCCACAAGCAACGAAACCATTGATATTTTACGGGAATAATCCTATTTAAAAATCCTTCTGAACTAAAGTGTTCTCAAATACCTTTCGGCTCATACAAAACATTACAAAATGGTAATTTGGTAGATTTCACATTTACTGTTTTTTTTTGTTTTCCTTGTTCACTCCTCTCGGGAGCATAGGGCATCGACAAGACTTGTCTTGCGTTGGTTTCTTTAATCTATTTGATTTCTGGCAAGGTAGGTGATATGCTGCCGCTACCAGCCCTAAGTGGTGGAAATGCCCACCTGTCGTTGGAACTACGTCTTCTTTACTGCCTGGAGCGCCATCTGTGTTTCACATCTTTCTGCAGAAGGATCGCACAGATGATTGAGGACTTCGCTAAATTTAGTGTCCGCTTCCTCTTGCTGGCGCCACTACCACATGCAAGGTGTAACTGTTTTTTTTTTTTTGTTTTTTGCTTGTTTTAGCAGCCACAATACAAATAATGCGCTGAGTAAGGATGGAATGGATAAGATTTTGGGTTTTGAGGAATGAGATTTTTTTTTTTTTTGTTTTTTTTAGACACAAGGATAGTAGGTAAGTTTGGGAAAATGCGAGAACCGTGCTTTACGTGGGATTTACATTTACTGTAATTCATCTTCATTTTTTAGATATTTATTTATGTTTTTTTTTCTCATTTTATCAGAGAACCTAGCATAACTCTGTAATCGGTTCAGATATCAAAGTGAAGTATGGCCTCACGCATGAGGCAGTTGAACTGCTTGGTGCTTACACCTTTTTTGGGTGATTAGCCGAGATTTTTCTCTAATTGCGTGCCGTGCGTCTTGATGTTTTTTTCCCAAGTGGAGGTACCTACAGTTTTAAGCCGCCTTTCGAAGGTTTGGCATTAACTACGGAGGAGCAACCGCTATTAGAAAAAAAACATTTTCTATTATTTAGTGTTTCTAGCTCTAGGTCTCGAAGCTGTGCACTTCCGAATAGTAGTCACACAGCAACATATTCAGCTACGGCGGCCTCGGAATATGAAGACAGGAAATTTTAATTAAGGGCACGCCTAATATGCATACATATCTACATGCATGCATAACAGAAACGGGTACTTTTTTGCTTACTTTTATTACAGCACTTACAAAGACCATTGCGTCTACTCAAGAAGCACAATTTCATGCTTAGAAAATTGCCGAAATGCAAAATTTATTGGCGCAACTGGAGCATGAAATGCGTTTTCTATTGGCAATACTTTTTTACATGTGTGTGCGCACGCCACTCGTCTGCAGAAAATACAACAACTGCACGCTTCAACACTATTTTTTATACAGTTGATTAACATTTACTCCTGTTCGAATTTTTCGATTGCTCAGCTTGTAATGCCTCAAACGCAGTTGAGTTACTCAATCACTGTTGTTTTATCGCCACCAGCAACAATTCGCCTCACATTAGCGTTTTTGAATGCAAATGTATGCAGATGCGAATTATTTTATTCGACTACTCTTTGTTCTTCAAAAGCTCCCCGAAATATGTTTATGTTTTGTGAAAAGCTTCCACGAACAAGTTTATGTATTGCGATTATGTTTTTACGTGCAACAGTCGCGAATTATCAGATTTGTTTTGAGTTGGTATTCGATTTGTTTATCGCTAAGAGTTCGTTCTTTGTTATTATTGTTTTTGTTAATATGTATTTTCCGTATAGATTTATTGTTATTAGCAAACGTTTTATAAAAAGAATCCGGCGAAAATTTAAAACTTATGATAAAAGTTTGAGGCCAATAATTTTTATTGCATTTTGGGAGCACCAACTTTTCACACTAATTTTATCCAACCTTTTTAACAAAATACCGATTTGCATAACATTGCAATTGAAGCAATTTCTATAAAAAAATATTTATGTACATCATTCTAGAGCATTAAGATACGCTGTAATGTTGGGTAGTCGAAAAAGTCTTTTCGTATTTCTAATCAAACTTCAACTCATTTTTTTATATTTATAATGAACTTTATTAAACCAAATACGTACAATTTTGGTCGACCACCTTTTACCATTTTTTTCTAGAGACATTATTCCATCAGTGTAAAACTTTTGTGGTTTCTAGTGGTTTTTTGTGGTTCTAGTTAGTAATTTTCACAGGGTTCTCTTGAAGCCAACTTTACTCCATTAAGGGAGTTCTGCATTGACCGAAACAAATTATAGTCCGATGGTGCAAGGTCAGGGCTATATGGTGGATGCATCAAACTTCCATCAAACTTCCCAGCCAAGCTCTCCCAATTTTTGCCGAGTCATCAAAGATGTGTGTGGCCTAGCGTTGTCCTGATGGAAGACGACGCCCTTTCTGCTGATCAGTTCTAGCCGTTTTTTTTTTATTGCTTGCTTCAATCTCATCAGCTGTTGACAGTAAAGTGTAGAATCAATCGTTCGAGCAGGCTGGAACAGCTAATAGTAGATGATTCCTTTCCAATGCCACCAAACACACAGCATAACCTTTCGAGACGTCAATCCTGGCTTTTGCGACCATTTGTTGAGCTTCACCATTATTGTCGTATTTGATCCACTTTTCGTCTCCTGTTACCGTTCGCTTCAGATATGGTTCGATTTTATTTCGTTTCAGCAAAGAATCGCAGATGTTAATTCGGTCCATTAAATTTTTCACAGACAATTCATGTGGTAGCCAAACATCGAGCTTCTTTTTGTAACCAGCCTTCGCACCAACTTCGCAGCAACATGGCGCAAATCTAAATGTTGAATATTCTGGCTTCTACAATTTTCTTTTGCGCCCACGTACCGTCCACTGCGCTTCGATGAAACGTATAACATTTTCGCCATTTATTAACTAGTCTAGCCCCTTGTTCCACCTTATACGCCACTCACCGTGATCTTTGATTGCTCCAAAAAATTTTCTGAGTATTTTTCGTTTGCATCTGTTTCAAGTAGCGTCCACGATTCGGCGCCGTAGCATATAACTGTCTGCTTCAATTTGAAAAGTTTCGTTAGTAACGCATATGACCTGTTAGCTGCTTAAATACTCTCATCGAAGCCTCACCTTTTGAGTTGTATCTACTCAGTTTGAAGCAGTTAAAGGGTAAATTTTCAGTTTCTCTGGCTTATTTTGCCTACGCATCGTCACCGGACCCGACGAGAGGGGGGGCGGCCCGGACTCGAGAGTAATTATATTAATTAGACATAATTGGAACTTGCAAATTTCCCCCTAATTTCTTGTGGGACCATTCGCTTTTTGCTAAGCGCACTGTACTTTTTGCCTAAAAAGTATTTACATGTATTTACAACTCAATTCTGAACACTTCCTTTTGCGTAAGTGGTTTTGTATTAACTTTTTATTTGCTAGAAAAAACATCTTGTTTTTGTTTTTGTGTTATATTTACTTGTAATTTTGTAGTTTAAACGGCCATTAGCTGACCTTTTAAACGTTTTAGCCGCACTTGTACTTAACTGGAATTCATTGTCAGGCAATTGGAATTTGTTTTAGCTTTTTTTGCTGTTTTTTTTTTCATTTTTATTTGCTTTTGCTCTCGCTACGCTACACATTTCTTCCTTAATTAAGCTTTGGTGATTTTACGATTTTCTACGTCGCCAGGTGCAAAAGTCATAGGCTGCTTATATGACGTAAGTCACAGAAGGGTTAATGCATGCCCTGCCTGGTGTAGGCATTAAGAAGTTTTATAATGTGAAAATTATATAAAAATCACTTGATTGCAAAAGTAATCATAAAAATAATAAAGCGATTATGCGAGTGTAAAGTACGTGTCAGCTATTAAGGGAGGAGAGAGTGTGGATGGGTTAGATACCCACTCGTATTTAGATGTGTTCGTGTGCTTTGCTGTAGGGTATAATATATAGGGTGCTTCAAAAAGTGTGTAAGCAATTGAAAATAAATCAGGTTATTAATATTTTTCTCTAAGTAATTTATCATGGCTATTCGGTGGTACATACACACACACACTAAGCGAACTAGCTGTGTGGGACGAACCAACTTCTAAAATACTGCATAATATTTTCTTGAGTTGTCTTGTAATGTATTATATTTATATGTGTGCTCGAACTATCGATAGTTTTAAATTATTTTGTTTTATTATTATATATGGTTGAAACGGTTGTCCTGTGGAACAACCCAATGTGATGCCATGTGGGGAACTTGTCCCTATCTCTCCTAATCTCAGTGTGTGCTATTCAAAAATTTTAGAATATCCCTGATTTCTAAAGAACTGACATCTTCCAATTCATTAAAAAATTGTCTACCTAGAGTAGTAAGCCTACGTCGGGATAGAGCAGGACAATGGCGCAGAAGGAGCGAGATCGAATCTTTCTCTTCCTCATCTAGTCAGCTTCTACAGAAATCATGTGTTTGCACACCCATTCTCTGGAGGTGTCTACCTTTTCAGCAGTGCCGTATTATGACTGAAATCAGTGTGCTAAAACTGTGCTTATTTTTGCTTAGCAGAGATTCTGTGCGTTTAGCATTGAGAATCGGCCACATCTGGGCATCGGGCGATTCTGCAAGTTGTTGCATTACGCTATCTTTTATTCGCTGCTCTACGATTTCTTCAAAGATAAATAGCTTATATGTTTGTAACGGTATCCATATTTTATTGTCTGTGAATTCATCGGTCAATTTGGAGCCGAGTCTCCCTGGTTCATTGCCTCTGCCGTTACCCTTAATGTCCCAATGACCGTTAATCCGCGTTACCTTTAGGTGAAATAATTCAGCCATCTCGTTAGAAAATGCGAAAATGCGATCTTTGAGGTTGTCGACTACTTTGTGAGGGGTTTTATCGCCATCTTACTGTCAGTGAAAATGTAGATATCATCTCCAGATATCGCATCACACTGTACCAGTGTCATAGCTTTCATTATTGCCGTCAGTTCAGCCCGAAAGACACTACAGTAGTCGGGAAGCCAAAACCTGAAGGAGATCCCCAGATGCTCGGAGTATATACCTCCGCCCACCCTGCCCTCGAGCTTTGACACATCTGTGTACACGTGGATGAACCCGCCCTGTCTTAGAACGTCCAATTCCCACTCTTCTCTTGAAGATAGGAATGTCGTGAACGTTGTAAAGGCAAGTGTAAGAGAGAGCGCATAGTCCACCAGTCTGGGAAGCTCCGAAATGCCAGCAAGGATTTTACCATGACCATAGTCCGTGTTTATGGCGGCCGCCGTAGCCGAATGGGTTGGTGCGTGACTACCACTCGGAATTCACAGGGAGAACGTTAGTTCGAATCTCGGTGAAACACCAAAATTAAGAAAAACATTTTTCTAATAGCGGTCGCCCCTCGGCAGGCAATGGCAAACCTCCGAGTGTATTTCTGCTATGAAAAAGCTCCTCATAAAAAGATTTGCCGTTCGGAGTCGGCTTGAAACTGTAGGTCCCCCCATTTGTGGAACAACATCAAGACGCACACCACAAATAGGAGGAGGAGCTCGTCCAAACACCCAAAAAGGGTGTACGCGTCAATTATATATATATATATATATATATAGTCCGTATTTGACTACTTACTTAAAGTGGTCAGCTTTATTGCCGCGCTGCGTGCGATATATCTTGCCTGCAGATTTACCGAAAGGAAGGTTAATGTTCCATATAACTGATGGTGTGGTTGATATCGCACCGGTTATAAGATTGGATGTGAATTTTTGAACCTCGTCAATTCTTTTGATGTTCACACCTTTCTCAAGGGCATTCCACCATGCTACAAGACCAAAGTAGAGAATTGGCCTAACCACTGCGACTGTGAGACTCCAATTTAGCTTCCTATCTAGTACAAGGCTTAGATATTTAGCCCTTTTTCCCCTAGGGATATATGTTTGAGAGTAGTGATTTATGTTTCCTACCAAACAGTATCAGATCCGTTTTTTTCCAGATTACTTTAAATAATTTTCATGCGGGAAAATTAACTTTTTAAGTATCTATGCTAAGAGAAACCCACTTATCAACCGAAGAGCGCGCTAGTATTCTAGCTTGAAGTGGATCGGGAGCCTCAGTTCGCAAAATAGCACTAAAAGTAAATCGCAATAGAAATACCATCCAACAAAATCTTAATAGATACAGAAAAATAAAATAAAAATGGTACAATATAAAGCGTAAGATTGGCGATAGGTGTAAGATAGAGGTAAAAAAAAATAAATTAGATGTGAACTTTCTCTCAATGTTACGAAGGGAAAAATAGAGTAAATTTTGAGTGAAGATTCGAATTTAAAATATCTAAATAGACTATCTAAACCGAAGCTTGCATCACTCCACAAAGAGCTAGACTCGAATTCGCCGTTAATCATAAGTTGCCGATAATCCTAAATGAAGAATGGCAACCCGTCATTTTTTGTGATGACAAAAAAATGTATCTCGATGGGTCTGATGATTTTCCGAAATATTGGAGAGATATTCGTGAGCCACATCTAACTCGTTACTATTGAAACTTCCACGGTGGCTCTGGCCACGGTGGTTTGCGAAGCTTTTACTCGTAGCTGCTGTGGCAACACCTCATTTAGTTTTGTTTCGCATAAGATGAACACAGAATATTACGTCAAGGTCTTGAATAAGGTATTATTCAATTTTCCCGAACAATTTTACGGTAAGTCTTGAAAGTATCAACAGGGCAATGCCCTAATCCACAGCGCTAAGCGTACAAAGGAGTTTTTCACGTCGAAAAATTATGCTGTGCTGAAGTAGCCCGCACTTAGTTCAGACCTAAATGCAATGGAGAACCTCTGGAGTATTCTAATCAAGCAAGTTTATAAAGGCGGACGCCAGTTTAATAGCCTGATTCACCTTAAAAAAGCTACTCAAAGCAATCATCGGTTTCGTAGCTCGCTGAAGATATTTATTTTTTTTATATTATTTTCTTAAGATTTAACTTGATATTCGTTTTGTCCCATATATAGGGTTTGATTGAAAAGTAATGAGCCTTCCCGCGCGGAGCGTCAGCCAATCAATCAACCGAATCGGCTGATGGGGGAAAATGATCGTTGTACCTTCCCCTTCCACTAGAAACCCTTCCCAGTTCGCTGGCAGCAGCGGTGCAGTTAACATCGCTCCGCGCGAGAAAGCTTTTTCCTGTATCTATAATATTTCCTTTGACGCCTTTGAAAAAGTATTAAATTGTTATATTACAATAAAAGGCTGAAGCAAATCCTTTAACTTGTTTCATTCATATAATACTTTTCTTTTCTTTCCTCATACCAAAACGCAAAAAGATTTAACCTCTGATTACTTCATTACAAATTTTTTTAGTGTCATTTAGCAATTCGCTTAGTGTACAAGCACATACGTACGTGAGTGTATGTGTGAGTGTGCTTATGTCGGCATGCTTAATATAAAAGGTGGCGCAAAAGTAATAACCCCATCAGAATTCTTGCAAATGGCGTCATACGTCAGTCAGCACACGAAAAAATTATAAAACCAACAAAATTTCTTATATTTTTGTTGTCAGTTAAACGCTAATAAAAGAAAAAGTTTGAAAAAATATTGATTAGTTTTTTTTTTTATAGCCGATTCAAAAGGTAAATTTTACATGGCCCACCCCATGGCCAACGAACAAATTATAAGACCAATGTTATTATATGAATATTATATGTAAAAAAACAAATAGAATTCTTGGGGTTAGTCTATAATATGGACCTTAGTAACTTGTGTTGGATCCTCCTTTTATTATTACTTCTTGAAGTCGTCGAGACATCGATTTGATTACATTTTTTATAATACTTTGATCAATTTTTCAGCATTCAAACCTATTAAACTGCCTTACATTTTTTAAAACCGATTTGGCAAGTACAGCTCATACATTTGGGATTGAGCAAAGGCCGAGGCTGTAGTCAGGTCATTCCAAAATTGGTGTTATTTTTTAGCTGCCAAAAACTCTTTGGAAGTCTGAACGGCTGCGTTGGCATGCTGAAAAATCCCTTCCTGGCGAAATTATCATCAAAAAAAGTAATAAGTACTTTGTTTCGAAGTTCTATATAATATACTTGACACTATTCATAGACATATAGACGGTTTGCCTATGACAGAACCACCATCTGGTCCGCTCAGATTGAACATTTTTCATCAGAAAAAATTACTCGTTTTCACAAATGTTAATCTCTCACTTGTGAACCAGACCGTCGAAATTATTGTTTTTTTTTTTTATTTACTAAAAAAAGTTATTAAAAAAACAAATTGGATGATTAATTTTGCGCCACCTTGTATAAATATAGTATATAATAGTTTTGCAATCGCACACGTCTTAGCAAAAATACAAAAGTTGACAAGTCATTCCAACCACTGTGTGCCACAAGCGATGTCAGCAATCACGATTGCTACAACACCAACAGTCCTCTAAATAATAACAATAATATTGATGTTTACAAGCAACAATTTTGTGCATGCAAATGCGTTTACGGCATTTATTGAAAGGCCTCATTTAAAAAAGTGCATTCAACGATTGTTTTCTTTTTCTTTTTGTTTTTTTTTGTTTTTGTTTTGTTGTAAAGCAATTTATTTATGTTTTTTCCTTTACCTAAACTAATTTCGTTTTGTTATTCCTTTGTATTAAGTGTGAATTTAATTTTGTGCAAGTAATTTCGCAATTTCTTTGAGAAATTGATGATTTTTATTACGGAAATACTTAACTGCACATGCGCATGAATACTCGTACAAAGGTTTGATTGATGTGCAGTTTAGGTGAATTCTTGTTTTTGTTTTGATTTTACAAGCAAAATGTGACAAAAGATGAGTGGAAGTCTCTCAGAAAATATATATTATATTTTGAATAGAGTCAGAAAATTCAAAAACGGATTTGAGGTTACGATTCAACTGAACTTTTATTATGGTAGGTAGGTAGGCTAGACGGCAAGAATACCCCAGGTGCACTTCAAGTAGCACTTACGTGTTGTTTTGATACCATAATGTGGACCACTACCTGCGAAAAATTTTTGGGAAAAGAAAACTATCTACAGCCATCCAGTGATGTTCATGTAGTGGAGGAGAGAAAAGGGATCTAGGCTGGAGAATGTCTTCAAGTCATCTCCAAAGGGCACGCCGGGGAATGAACCTTTAGTATACAACCCAAAAAAATTGAAAATGAAAATAAAAATAAAAATGAAAAATTCATACACAATTACAGCAAATAACACTAGTCTACAACTTTTGGTTTTCAAAAAGAATCTTTAAGCAAAGTAGCTCTTTTTATTTACGCTCACATGTTACATACAAAAATAACAATTATATTTGCATACTAATTTCCAGAAAATTAGTTAAAAAAAATGATTTTTTTTGAAAAAATATCAAAAGTTGTAGCCCATAATTATGAAAGTGGTCTAAGTAAAAAATTTGATGAAATTACCAGTAATTTATATTTGCTAAATGGAAAAATCCAAGTATGCAATAATGAGGAATAGAAATTACATCTTAGAGAACGTCATGATGTACATTAACAAAATGCTGAAAGAGCTAGGAACTGTTTTGCAGAGAACCAGAAAAAAAACCAAAGTAAATTCCAGCGAATACTATGGATTCTCATTTGATTTACAAAAAGCACTTCCGTACCCTAAACTGTCAGTTTCGTTAGTCTATTATAAGCGAAATATGTACGTTTACAACTTGGGCTTCCAGAATTTCCATAATGGCAATGGCAAGATGTATTTATAGGATGAAACTACAGCGCCAAGAGGTGCACGGGAAGTAGCATCATGCATTTTAGCGCATATGGATATTATAACTACTCAAAAACACGTAATAGCTTACAGTGATGCGTGTTCAGGTCAAAATCGTAACATTGAAGTAGCATTAATATGGATGAAAATTGCCCAATCTAATAATAATAATATGAAACGGTAGACCACAAATTTTTGATATCAGGTCATTCCTTTCTACCGAGTGACCGTGATTTCGGTTTGATAGAAATGAAAATAAAAAAAAAACAAATTACTTCACTCACCTCACTGCAACCGGGAATTGCACAAATTCCACTTCTTTGTGTGCTATTTCGAAAACCCTGTGGTCCCATGACAATAGATGGAGGATCCACAAAGTCCTAAGAACTCCATGCCATTCAATTTTCAAACTCGTAGCTGTGTTTACCGGTCATTGGACGATAAGCTCACACGCAGAAAAGATAGGTTTACCATTTAACCCCCATTGCAAAAGCTGTGGGACTTTTTAGAGAACTGTTGAGCATTTTAAGGACGATTAAGGTCACTGAGTGCTAATTTCTTCGATAACCTGAGGCAAATTGCACCAACCTTAATTCCATCAATCATCACCATTACGGGATTAGGGGTAGTCAGAATTTTCAAAAAATTGGATTGTTTTTTTTGCATTTTCTTAAAGTAAAAATCTTAAAAATATTGTGTGAATACTTTTCGAGTTATTCAACAATTAACAAAAGGGCGCTCGCGCGCTGCGGAATCGACAGCAAAACTTTAAATGCAATTCTCTAAAAACTATGTTTTTTGAACTGGTGATCACTTAAAAACCGCTTGGTAGATTTCAATAAAATTTATACTGTTTTTGAAAAACATAAAAAACTCATGCTTAATCGAATTTTTTTTTTTTACTTTCGATTTTTTTTTAAAACAATTAAATGTCGGTTTTTTTCTCAAAAATCTGAAAAATATTTCCTATGTATTTATTTAATTTTGAAAAAAAAAACAATTACAAAGCTTCGATCAGGCACCAGATTTTCTATTAATAAAACTAACTTCTCGTGCCCGATTGATTTTAGTTGAATCTCCAAGGACTTGTGATGATCACCGCAAGATACTTCTGGAGAAACGGGCTCCACACAAACAGCGATAACTTTTACAATTATAAATATTTTTTTTTTTTTTTTGAAATTTTGCTTAAGTCAAGTCATGATGTATTAATGCTATGTTTTTATTTGTATAAAATAAAGCAATTGACTAGCAAAAGAAAAATTATTGCAAATTATCATTTTTTTCTGCCCTCTCACTACCCATAACCCCTTACATCAACAGCTCGGGCTAGCTGCAGATATCTGTCTATTGGAGGTTTCTTAATGGTATCAAAGAGGCACTTTAGTGCTACTTGGAAAGTGTCAGTCTGGTACTTCTACCATTTAACTTACCTATGGTGGCCAAACCTGGTATTTTATCACACTTGTGTCTTACGTGCTCTGCAGTGCAAGAATACATTCCAAATATGAAACGTGCCATACATACCCTATGATCAGAAAGTACCGGGAATGTTTAATTTAAACGAAACGCGCACGTGGGGACCGGTTGAGGTGCCAGTCTGCCACTCCTCAAGCAGCACTGAAGCGCCGGTTAGATAGCATTAAGACTGTAAGACACACGTCTCTCACTTTTTAGCGCCATCGGATCATTAGTGCCTGTCTGGCCGGTCGGGAATGAGGGCAAACAATTATTGGATTTTGCATGATGATAACGCGCCATCGCATCGAGCCCAAACACCAAGTAAATACCATCGTACAAGCACCGTATTCACCTGATATGGCCCCGTGCGACTTCTTTTTGTTTGCCAAGTTGAAGGAGATTCTAGTTGATAGAGGAGATCAAAGAGAATGCGACGAAGGAGCTCAAGCCCATCCCTTCGTCGGCCTACCAGGGATGCATGGAGGACTGTGTTAAACGTTGTCACATGTGTGTTGCTTCAGACGGGTCATATTTTGAAGGAGATAAAATAAATTTGCCTGAAATTTAACTCTGTTTTGTTTTATTTAAACGTTCCTGGTACCTTCTAATCATAGGGTATGTACATATATATATAGGATCAAGATATGACCAGCTAAGCGAAAGATAACACAGTCCTGCGAGGGTGAGTTTCTAGAATGGCTGTACTTGTTTCTTGTAGTTTTTTATGCGCTGAAAACGAATCTGACCTTCAAAATGCTCCATCACGTCAGGATTTTTGGTAAATGAAGCCTAAAAGGTCAAAAAATGGCCATTTTAGCATAGTACAACTCTTTAGCTTTAAAACCCATTTTTTTAAATTATTGTACGATTTTTTAAAAAAAAGTTATGACATTTTGAAATTAACAGTTTCAGTTACGTATACGTTGGGTATAACGTCTATTGGCGTAACTGAAACCGTTAATTTCAAAATGTCATAACTTTTTTTTAAAAAATCGTACAATAATTTAAAAAAAATGGGTTTAAAAGCTAAAGAGTTGTACTATGCAACCTTTTCGTCGAAAATTGAAAAAAAAATTTTTCTATCCCAAAAAAAATTATCAAAAATGGCTAAAATGGCCATTTTTTGACCTTTTAGGCTTCATTTACCAAAAATCCTGACGTGATGGAGCATTTTGAAGGTCAGATTCGTTTTCAGCGCATAAAAAACTACAAGAAACAAGTACAGCCATTCTAGAAACTGAAAAAAGTTAAAAATCGCAGGCCTGTGTAATCGTATCATTTAATTCTGCTCCTTAGAGCAATTAAAATACATACTTTCGAGCTTCCTCTGAGTTTAATACATTTTTTATAGTAAAAATAATTGCTTTTAAATTAATTTTTAATTTAAAATTTCGCTATGCTGATTCATAATTTTCTGTTTACATTTCGTTTTATTTTCTGCTTGCAAAACCATTGGCTAAAACAGCCAGCTGCCACTTTTAAATTTTCACAAATTCACACATGGCCATTGGTACATACATACATTCATACATACATACATACATACATACACGCATATGCAGTTTGCAGCAAGTCTTGTTCAGGTCACTACATAAAGCTGAGCTCAGCACAAATTACAGTGAATTAAAAATTCGTTTACTTTACCTATGGATGTATTTACATGCGAGTAAATCTGCCCAGATGTGCCATTTAAATGTGTCAAGGCCTCGCTAATGCAAGAAAATGTCAAGCCCGACAAAAAGCTGCTGTACTTACATATATATACTACATACTTATGTATGTATGCGCGAGTGAGGCATTAGCCGAAAAACGACATTTTAATTAAATGCAATTATGATGAGAAATAAGAAAAATCTCTACAATAGAAAAGGCGACACATTTTGTGCTGTATGTGGTTGCCCATGGTTGTTGTTACACACATGCGTACATACATACATAGTTTTGTAAATAATAACATGCTTTTGCAATTTTTCCTGCTACTTGAACGATAATTATTTCGCAGCAGCTTCAGTTTTCGTTTTGAGCTGCAATGTGTGCAGGTAGTATTGCTGTGCATGTGTGTGTAAGTATGTATGTAAGCTATCAAATCTTTCATATTTCTCTAAAACAGTTTTAATATAATAAAGTTTCTAGTATTATTTATATCAATGTCACTTCAATTACCGCATTTAGTATTTATTTATGTGTGAGTAAATCTGAGCTACTGCATAAATGCATGTGGAAATATCCGACCGAGCCATATGCAAATTTACTTATCAATATTATATTTCATTGAAGATCAATGCAAGTTTCAATTTTTAATTTCTAATTTGCATTTATGTGTAGTTTTTACTGCTAGCCGGTGACTTAATTACGATAATTACACCTAAACTTGACATTTGTAATTGTTGCATTGTTCGCAAGGGCGAAGTAGTGGGGTTTGATTAGAAAAAATCTGTGAATTAAAAGAAAAATTAATAACAAAGGAATTAGAGTAAGCTGCGGAACTGGTTTTATGCCGCAAGCTACTAGCCAGAGTTGTTTTAATTAGAATCTCTATAGTCCTTTCATCGAGGTAATTTTAAGATTGCAGTGAAAGATTTCAAAATACCGGGAATGTTTAAATAAAACAAAACAGAGTTAAATTTCAGGCAAATTTATTTTATCTCCTTCAAAATATGACTCGTCTGTGTGACCGTCTGAAGCAACACACATGTGCCAACATTTAACACAGTCCTCCATACATCCCTGGTAGGCCGACAAAGGGATGGCCTTCAGCTCCTTCTTTACATTCTCTTTGCTCTCCTCTATCGACTGAAATCTCCTCCCACGAAGTGGTAACTTCAACTTGGCAAACAAAAAGAAGTCGCGCGGGGTCATATCAAGTGAATACGATGCTTGCACGATAATATTCACCTGATGTTTGGTCAAATAATCCAGCACAATTTGGGCTCGGTACGATGGCGCGTTATTATCATGCAGAATCCAAGAATTGTTTGCCCACATTTCCGGCCGTTTGCGACGTACAGCATCTCTCAAACGCTTCGAAACAGATAAATAATATTCTTTATTGACTGTCTGGCCCGATGGAAGGTACTCATGGTGCACTACGCCTTGGCAATCGAAGAAAGCAGTCAACATCACCTTGCCGCTACTTTTTGATCATAGGGTATGTATCGGGTGTTTTTAAGAGCTTACGAACTTAAATTCATAATACGAAACAGAAATATTGTTGGAAGGTATTTGCTTTAATATATTTATTAATCCCAACGTTAAGCAAACCACACAAAAAATTATAAAATTTATGAAATTAATACTACTATGAATTGAAAGCAGCAAGAAAGCTAAATAAAGAAATTACAAATCGAATATTTATTAATTAAATTGAATTTATTTTGTTTTATTTATTTATTCTTTTTTATTTTATTATAATATAATATAATTTGGTATATAATTTCATGGCGTCATCCGGAACATGTTCGCCACGGCTACGAGTTACATGGCCTATTTTTTTAACTATATTAAATCTGACCGTATGGCGTCAATGCTGGCTTGAATATTGGAACCAAATGTCGTCAATGTTTAGCTGATTAATTCTTGGAAAGAAAAAGTCAGTCACCATGGCCCGATAGCGCTCGCCATTCATTGTAACGCCAGCTGCTTCCTCATTTCGCAAGAAAAAAGGACCGATGATGCCGCCAGCGAGTAAAGCGCACGTAAAATTGCCGATCTTGGATCACTAAGAGCTTTTTTTTAATGTTTTGTGTTGAAAAGGAGGAAATTTAAACAATTCAATTTAAAATCAGCCCAAAAAGCTTTTAACATTTGTTTAAAATATACTCTTTTGCCTTCATTAAGCTAAAAGTATCTTTGGGAACAATATTGAAAAATATTAAAAAATTAATTATTTTTATCTACAAATAAATGATTTTCAAGACACAGTAAATTTCCATTTTTTTTTTTCAAAGTAAATTTCCACAATTTGGAAGCGTTGTTCTGGCGTTAAATGATTCATGACGGCTTGTCAAACCTTACTGAACAGAAATGCCAACACAGTTTGCCATTCTCAGCTGTCAAACCATAATTATCATGAGATATCGAGCAAAAAAAACACCCGATACATTAAGAGATATCACTTGCCACACATAAAGGAATCGGTACGATTTTTCCTTCTGAATTATAAACTGTACAAGTATTATATTTTATGACTTCCGCCAAAATAATTTTTAAATTTGTATAAAAATTTACCAGAGCTGAACCGAGTTGAAAGTATCTCCAAATTCGATTTTTTCATAAATAAAATTAATTTTTAAAAATATCATTTCCAAAATATCACCTCAGTTGATAGAAAAGTATAACTTGGAAGGTCTGCATTATTATTATTTTGAGGAGCTAAAGCACTCTGAGCACAATTTCCTCACCAAGCCGTCCGTTTGTGTACCTGCGTCGCTCAGCCTTTTATCGATGAGTTAATGCTCACTGTAGTGTTTTCCGCAATTAAGGAAGCGGTGGACTGGTTGCTTAATTCGGTAATTACGGTTAAGGAAGTAAATATTTACTCCGATAGCCAATCGGCAATTAGGGCCTTGGGCTCGCTGTTTGTGCGTTCGAAATTGGTCGGAGAATGTCTGGCTTTTCTCTCGATTGCATCCGAATACTTCATCATCAGTTTCATTTGGGTTTCCGGTGACAGCGGCATAGAGGGAAACTGCTGGGCTGATGAGCTGGCTAGACAGGGAACTTTGGAGGCGGTTTCGTCGCGAAATGAGAGAATTGGGGTTCTCCTGAGAACCTGTGGTCTGCTCCTGGAAAGATGGGCCTCGAGTCAACTAAGCGAACGCTGGGCTAGTGCGCAAACATGCAAGGTCGCCAGATCCTTCTGGCCACGGGTAGATCGGGACGCTCAAGGGAACTCCTAAGGCTAACAAAGCCCCAGCTCTCAAATTTGGTGGGCATCCTTACCGGACATTGTCCGTTAGGTGTTCACGCCGTAAGACTTGGGATTACCTCAAGTCCGTTCTGCAGAAACTGTCTGCAGGACGAAGTGGAATCATCTCAACGCCTCCTTCTCAGCTGCCCTGCTCTCGTCTGGCAAAGACTTAGAAAATCTGGGCTCCCACTTTTTCGCTACGCCTGCGGATATAGCCGGCGTAAGTATCATAAATTTGGTGAAGTTCATCAGTAGCTTGTTGCGGCTAACCACGAACGCAAATTAGCCACCGTCGGCGTCGTCGTAAAATATATGGTCATCATCGTATCTAATCCCAAGGCTCCTTCTTCCTTCCCATCTCCTTTCTCCTCTCCCATGTATGGCACCACAACGGACGAATTTCTTAACATTTGTCCAAGTGAGCCCTTTAGCTAGGGCAGCCATTTAACCTAACCTAACCTAATGCTCATAACAAAACAGGCTGATGATTGGAATTTAATCGCCTCTTGCGGCAGGCATTCGTTACCATAGGCAAGTTCTAACCTTCTAACTCGCCGGGGGATGCATAAAAATGTTTACAAATTTTATCAGCAGAATCCAAGTAATGATAATTACGAAAAAATGGAAGCGTGAATAGGATAGTTTTCCAAGAAATGAAAAAGGTTTTGAAATCAGTTTTCAATGATGTCCAAGAAATCTAAATCGGTCAGGATTTTACTGAGTTTTTAAAGCTTCTCTTAAACCTCTCTTCCAAAAAAGGGCAAAAATAGCATCAAATATGGATGAGAGACGGGAGGGGGTTTATACTCGTGCACCAACATTTCAACGCTCTGAGTATATAATCTACACTGGATGACAATGGGAAATCTCAGGCATGGGAAGCTGTTTAGTTCCCTGTTTTGTAGAAAGGGCATTAGGCAGGATTAGCATTACACGATTCAGGTTAGGGATGTCTTCCACTGAGACAGGTTTTCGGCTTTGCTTTAAGGATAATAAGACGTAAGGACATATTTTGCGTAAATACCCATTATTGGCAAGGCAGAAATGTAAACAATTCAATTTAAAATATAATTGAAAAAGATTCTAAAAAAAAATGTACTCTGATACGCTGATATTTTCAGTCTATTCAGCAGCAAACAAATCAAATCAAGTCAAGAAGAAAAACATGCAAACAACCTACTGGCTTACTCAATAATAAAGCACAATTCAGCCACCAGGCAACATTCCATTAAATTCCAACAACAATAATATAATATTTAAGTGTGCGCTTGCCCTAACAAATTCTCATCCAAGTCACGCACCACAAGCAGAAATATTTTATCAATTAGCTTTGCCTCACACCAATTCGCGATGCCGTCAGACGGCACTAGTTCGTTCGGAAAAGCTTACAGACAGAGCTTTTTTTGAGCGCAGTAACAACGGGTGAGTCAAAAGTTATAAAACAAACTACTTTAATATTTCTTTAATTCTTAATTTTAATGCTTGAAATACTTAATTTTAATACTCGATTAAAAGACTTAAGCTGCGAACTTGGAAATTTTAAATGGGGAATCCATATGAAAGTTCTGGTAGAGTTATGTTTATGCTGAAAACTGAAAATTATAATTAAGAGGGAAAGTTATATTCAAAAGGGAAAATTATATTTAAAACGAAAAAAATATGTTTCCATGCTTTAATCACTAGAACCTTTCGGGTACGACTTTTAAATAAAAGTAGAATAATAGTGATGTGATTTACGTGTGATAAACTAGGAGGATGAAGCACTTTGATAGAGATACACTCGTTTTGATACCTAGAAAAAATTTAATATTCGGTTGCCGATGATTTTGAATTTCAAACTGGAAATATTAACTTCCTGCCACAAAGGGAAATGTGTAAGCATTTAAGTAGTACTTAAACATGTTTGTATGAAAAATAGAAACATTTATGATATGTTATATATTATTTACAAGGTGCGCCATCTTTTATGTCGGTATGTAAACACTGTATAACTTTGTGATTTACCAACCGATCGACTTCAACATACATGTTCTCGATACGTCAATTCGGTACAATTTCAACCATGAATAGTGCAATAGTGATGCTATACATCGAAAATAGTCGTTCTATTGTTCTAACTCAATGCGCATATCGCAAAAAGTATCACGGCAAACAGGCACCGTCTGACAATACTATTCGTCGCTTGGTGTCGAATTTTTTTGAGCACGGGACAGTAGGAGATCGTCAACATGCCGCTCATCAACGAACAAAGAATATTGCCGACAGACCATTCACGTCGCTTAGAATACGACCAAACAGTCGCTCGAATGGTTGACACTGAACACAATTTTGTGGAAGCAAATTTTAATGACTGACGAGGCACATTTTAACCTCTCTGGCAGCGTGAATAAACAAAATTGCCGCATTTGGGGAACTGAAAATCCACACGAGATCCCTGAAACGCCATTGCATGACCGGAAAGTAACTGTTTGAACCGGTATTTGCGCCAAAACCATCATTAGGCCATATTTTTACAGATAATACGAAACGGTCGATGGAAACCGATATCGATGGATGTTGGCTCATTATGTCTACCCGCAAATGCATGAGAAAGGTTTAGACGGTTACTGGTTTCAACCAGACGGTGCACCATGCCACACTGCGAATGCACCAATTGAATTTCTGCAACGAAAATTCCCGGGACGTCTAGTGCCAAAAAGAGGCGACATCGACTGGCCCCCCCAGATCTACTGACTTAACCCCCCCGGACTTCTTTTTGTGGGGTTATCTGAAAAGTAATGTTTACGCCTACAACCCGCTAAAGGCAAACATTCGTGCCGAAATCGGCGCTATAAAACCCAAAATGCTTGACAAGGTGATGACAAACGTAGAAAAAAGATCGCAGTTTGTGATTGCTCATAAAGGGGCCACCTAATTGGTTTTGTATTCAAGAAATAGTTTTAATAAATTCTAAATAACCAAGTTTTTTTTTTCAAAGTTATTCAATGTTTTCATACCGACATACCCTGTATTTTTTTATTTAAGTCTTATATTACAATAGTTCACTTACAGGCAATTGACAATCACATGCATAAATTTCAACAACACTTTGACATAACTCGATGTTTCATATAATTCCATCTGCGGTTAGAATAGTTCATTGTCACATGTCTATTTAATATTTCATTATTTTAACACAAAGAGTTATTAACAATACAAGTTATTAGTAAGGGAAAATTTAATTAAAAGTGCGCTTCAAACCTTCATCCGTAAATTGGTTGAAAAAGTTAAGGTAGTAGTCTTAGAATGACAAACCTACAGAATAATAATCACCTTAACTTTTTCGTTTCAGATGCCCCGGAGAGCCAAAATCCTGTTGACAAGCCACTTATCTTTTTTTAAGACGCTTACTTTGGTACCACACTACTACAAAAATTTATGTCAAAATAAACAAAAAATTGTTTTTGTATACTATTTGATGTCAACAATAACATACTATAAAATTAAAACGATCGCATTTTATTTCCTCAAAAAAATTCCTAAAAAATATAAGTATTTGACCAGACTACTACCTTAATAAGCTTTTTGATATTACTGGGGATTGGAATGATGTAAAGACTCATAAATTTAATTTCTGTAAGCCATGCAGTAATTTGAAAAGTAGTCATACATTTATGCGCATAAAACAATAAAATATATACTAGCATTTCACGCTTTACCAGTAACAATTGGTGGACATGACCGTGGCCCAGAAAAAAATATCTTTTTGGGCTCCTATTGTTATATATATTAGACCCATGTGCAAAAAATTCCACTAAGTTCAGAATATCAGAATCAAAATAGTCCGCTGTGGTCAGCAAATTTGCAAGCAAAAGCGTGTTTCCTTTTCTCTTTCAACAAAGTCGACTGGTTTCAAAGTCAAGTTTGTTTCACTTTCTCAGTTTTTCGGTATGTGGCTGCATCAATTATGAAAATAAAAATTGAAAAAATTCTAAAACTACCACATTTATATAAAAGGACTGAGTAGTTGGAAATAATTTTTTCTAGACTTATAGAATTAGGCTTGAAAAATATTGATTTTAAAATGTTTACAATAGAGATTACACAAAATGATTTTTGAGTCTGAGTTCTGTATGTCTAGTTTTGATTACTTACGCTTAACTAATGAAAGAAAACATATTTTGATCTAATAAAATTAGATTTTGTTCCTAGAATGAAATTTCAAATTTTAAGGAAAATCTCTTTTTTTAATTGCAATTATATATAAAAGGAAAACAAATCTTGAAACATACATTTTTATTAATTTTATTTACATTTATTATACCCAAGGGCTTATTTATATCCACAAATACAAAAAACGAATACCAACAAAAGGTTTAAAAATTAATATTATTCTTATTTCTGTTGTGTAAGTAAGAACTTTCTCATGACAGTCCCCACATGTAGTCACCCATCAAGTTCTCATTATATTGTCCTAGATACCGTTACTCGAAGTTCATTACATCTTGGTGAGAGCGTTTCCCTCGTTTTTCTGAATATACTCCAAGTTATCTTTAACATTATCCAGGTGTGTACTTTAGGGGACATTGTGCAACCCACGAGTTTGAAGCTGTCAAAAATATATTGGAAATAAGCTTTCTGCAGTACTCAGCCTCTTAGTTGCCACGCTTGGCTACTCAAGAGCTGTAGAAAATTTTCGCTGGCCACCAGGAGGCAGGAGGATTTCGATTGGCCACCAGGCGGAAACACCCGCCACAGATAATGGTTTGGGACGCTGTAACCACAGATAGACGCTCTCCAATCCTTTTCATCGAGCCTGGCGTCAAGGCAAATGCGAAATATTATCGGGAAAGTATTCTGGAGGTTGCTTTGAAGCCGTGGGCAGACAAACATTTCGGTGGCAGGCCATGGACGTTTCAACAGGACTCGGAACCGTCTCACAAAGCTCGAGTGAACCAAAAATGGTTACAAAACAACGTTCCGAACTTCATAACGTCCACACAATGGCTCTCAAATTCACCAGACGCGAAACCGAATGATTATTCTTTTTAGGGCATTTTGGAGACCAAGGTCCGAACTAAAAGATTCACCAGTCTCGGGGCGCTGGAAAAACCATTATCAGTGAGTGGCAGGCAGCTTCCGATTCATTTCTTGACCATCTCAAGGCAATAGTCAAGGCAAAAGGTGGTCATGTCGAGCAAAATTAAATTAATTCTTAATTTTCTATTATTTTCACAATTTTTTTACTTTGAATTGAGTAAAAGTAATTTTCCAAACTAAATGTATGGCCTTTTAATTGGTTACACTTCGAGTGCCCGACCCTGTACTTAATAAATGTTTACTACATTAATCGAGTTTTATTTAAATAATGATTTTAGAGAAATAAAGAAACAGCCTCTATATGAGCGCAATTTCCTTGCAAAAGGGGGCGCAAATTTATTCACCCTATCGGCTGTGGGATACAAACAGACATGCAATGGAGCGCGTGAAGGCCAAAATAAAGTTTCTCATCACTCAAAATAATTTAATTTTTTTGATTTAGCAAGAAAGCTATTCAAAAGCAAAATTGTATGATTACTTTTGCGCCACCATGTATAGGGTGATCAATCATGAGGTGCTTTTTTCAATAGTTAAAAAAAAAAAACAAAAATGTAAATTATGTTCAAAACCTTTATTTATCATTTGAAAGGACATTCTTTGACATTTACTTTTTGAATATGACTTCATTCAAATGTTGGCCGCAACTACGCTTAAGGTGGTCCATTCTGAAGGTCCAATTTTCAATCACTCGTTCGAGCATTTCGACTGGTATGTCGTGAATAACACGCGTAATGTTGGCTTCCAGGGCTTCAATCGTAGCTGGTTTATCAGCATAGACCTTGGACTTCACGAATCCCCAAAGAAAAAAGTCCAAAGGTGTGATATCACAAGATCTTGGTGGCCAACTCACAGGTCCTAAACGTGAAATCAGCTGCTCTCCGAAATGACTTCTCAATAAAGTCATTGTTTCACGAGCTGTATGGCAAGTGGCTTGTCACAGAACGCTGATTTTCATAATATAGTTGAACAATTTGTAGACGTTGTTGCGGTGTGAGTCTTTCCATGATGAAATGCCAAACGCTGTTCAACAAATCCACGATGACAGTTTGCCACAACTCGCCCGCGATCTGTAAAAAAAACGCAAATGAAAAAAACTCCTCTTAATTGATCACCCTATACCTTTAGGATAAAATGCTCAGAAAATTCGTTAATGTGTCGTGAAGGTCAGTTCATCCGTTCCGGAGTTTCGAACAGACAAAGTTTTTAAAAATGTTTTTCTATTGCATTAAACTCTCTACGTCATCCGCAATACTTTTTTTTAATTTTTCTTTTATTTTTTTTTTTTATTTTTACATTTCACAATTATATTATAATATAGTTATGTATGTGTTGTATTATTGTATAAAAATTACTTGTGTTCTATGTAAATTCTTTACACCTTTGTAATTGGCATGGATCGACTGCCATGAGCAATAAAGAACGCAATACAATAAAGTTTATCACAGTGCGGCAGCACAAGCGCGGAATAATAATTTTTGTCATCGACAGCAGATTTTTTTTATTTTAAATTTTTTTTCTGCTTTGAATTCGTTTTGAATTCAGTTATCTGCAAGATCGGTCCATATCGAAACAAATGGGCTTTCTGCTTTTGTGACTGGCATGCAAATTAGCTGGCGCGGTTTCGCTGATTATCTGCGAGCACGCAAATGGGTCATTGCAGCTACAAAATGCCGCAATTAACCGCAGTTGCATTTAATTGGATTTTCATACACTGACAATGTAAACAACTATTGTTTTTTTTGTTTATTAGAAAAATTAGTAGTACTGCTTTTATAGATTAAGGTCGCTCATTGACTATAATCAATAAAATGCGGAAGTGAGATGAATAGAACTTTTGTAATTTCGAGATAATTGAATCGATGGAGTGAGTGGAAAATTTAGTATAAAAGCATCTGCTATTCATAGGCAGCAAACAAAAAAATTATGAATTGTAAGTCATAAAGTCTGCTCCTTCCATCGCCCAGGCATTTGATAAAGTTTAGCAAGAAGGACTGCCATATAAACTAAAAATACTATTTCCATTGCAGTTCACTGACATTTTGAAATTGTACATAACATTCGTACTTCAGAGAAAAGTAAAAGCGCGTGTATTCGTAAATCAGAGAAATATCGGCTGAAGCACCACACGGCAGTAAGCTGTGGCAGGTGTTATACTTACTCTATACCTCAGACCTGAGGGGAATGCCACAGGGTGGTGTCTTATCGTCTCCCCATTGGCTAGTTGCTACAGGCAAAGTCCTGACTAAGTTAAACACGAGTGGGGCTTAGGTAGTTGCTTACGCCGATGACTTAGTTCTTATGGTATCGAGACCGTTTCCATCAATCATAGCTAAGATCCTGGAAAGGCTATACACATTCGCGCTGGGCTGCCATTTGCGGCCTTGGAGTCAACTCTGATAAAATGAGCTGATGCTATTTACCAAAGAATATAAACCTCCACACTTTTGACTTGCCAGATTAAATAACTACGTTCTTCCGCTTTCGTCGAAAGTTAGATATCTTGAGTGATACTTGACTCCAAACTCCATTGGAAGCTACACGTTATAAATCGGTAAAAGGGGGCCAGCATGACTTTCTACTCCTGCATATCTACCGATTTACCATTTAATTCCCTTTGCAGAAGCTGTATCCTTTCAGGGAAGGCCCTTTTAGACAAGGAGACTGTTGAGCACTTTTTCTATAAATGTCCGAGTTTCGCAGCCAGACAATTATGATAACAGGGTGCATCTCTCTTCGACCTTCTTCATTACATCAAAAGCTCTGGTTGGCTGTAGATATCTGCCCATTGGAGGTCTCAAAATTGCATCAAAAATGTGCTTTATTGCCACTTGGGGAGTGCCAAACTGCCTACCTACCTACTTCAGACCTGCCCGTACGGAAAACGTGCAAAGTAGCTGCATTTATTGGCGATACTTGCATCTTAGCTCACTTAGCTCTTCTATCAACCAAAAGCGAATCCATCATGATATTGCAGAAATCCATTGACGAAGTTTTTACATGAACTGAAAATTGGAATGTAAAATTTAATGAAACCAAATCAGTTTACTAAAAGTAAAATTGAATATAAACCTCTATATATTCTGTCAGCGATAGTGCCAAGCATCTAGGCATGGCTTTGGATGCAAAGCCCAAATGGTAAGAGCACACCAAAATCAAAGATGTTGAACTCATTGTAAAATTGCAAGAGCTTTAGTGGTTACTTGGCAAAAATTCTGAGCTGTCAACTCAAAACAAGCTCCTCATTTACTACCATGTACTCAAACCGGTGTGAACCTATGGTCTTTAATTAAGGGGATGACCAAAATTGATGTTATATCTTCTACTCAGATATGAACGAGACGGTATCAATAAAACGGTCCGCGGATGACATATGGCAAAAATAAATTTTTTGTTTTTTGGTAGGACTGTTATAAGCTTACATGGCAATTTCAGGGTGATATGTCACATAGTTTGTTTTCTGTGCTACTGTAAACAAGTCAAGCTCGAGTGTGTTCTTCGAATTTAACGATGGAAATTCAAAGAATTTGTCTGAAATTTTGTTATTCCAACAAAATTTCGGCTTCAGACGCCTTAAAAATGTTGCAGACAACCTATGGGAACTCTGCTCTATCGCGTGCACGTGTTTTCCAGTGGTACAAATCGTTCAAAGAGGGCCGTACATCAACCCAAAAAACCACGCCAAAGTCGCTCAAAAATTAAGGTTATGCTGACTGTTTTTTTCGATTACGAAGGTATGGTACACTCGGAGTTCCTTCCGCAAGGCCGATCGGTTAACGCTGAATATTATTTAGACGTTTTAAAGCGTTTGCTCGAGAACATTCGTCTTAAAAGGAAGGAATTGTGGGACAACAAGTCATGGTTCTTGCATCACGATAATGCACCAGCTCACACATCACGTCTTGTTCGCGATTATTTGAACAAAAATAATGTTAATATCGTTCCGCAAGCACCGTATTCGCCTGATATGGCTCCATGTGACTTTTTCCTGTTTCCCAAGCTCAAGTTGCCGCTCCGTGGAAGCATCTTGAGACAATTGAAGTCATAAAAGAGAATTCGAAGAACACACTCGAGCTTGACTTGTTTACAGTAGCACAGAAAACAAACTATGTGACATATCACGCTGCAATTTGCCATGTAAGCTTATAACAGTCCTACCAAAAAATAAAAAATTTATTTTTGCCATATGTCATCCGCGGACCGTTTTATTGATACCGTCTCGTTCATATTTGAGTAGAAGGTACAGCGTTTCCAAAGAATAAAACAATCAGGGGAATCGTTAAAGCTCCCTGGTATGTAGCAATGAAGATCTGCACAAGGATTAAGCTATAAAAAGCAATCAATCTCAACCCATTAATCACCCGCATAGGTTAAGCTATAGGGTTCAGCGATGAGACCCATTTTTGGTTTCATGCCTACGTGAATAAGCGAAATTGCCTCAATTGGGCTGAAGAGCAACCCAAAGCCATTCAAGAACACTTGAAAGCAACCATTCGGTGCGACCTATGGGTTAGAGGAATCATCAGCCAATATTTCTTCAAAGACAAGGCTGGCGCCATTAAAACATTGAATGGCGAACACTATCGCGCCATAATAAACGACTTTTTGATGCCATAAATTGAAGCCTGTCATCTCCACAACATTTTCGACGCTAACAAGACGGCGCTACTTGCCATGCAGCCAGTGAAACAATGGATTTACTACGTCGTCGTTTCGATGAGTGATTTATCTCTCGTCTCGGACCAGTGGATTGGCCGCCGAGATTGTGTAATATCACACCTTTGGACTTTTATTTGTGGGGGTATACATTCTGTCAAAAAAGTACCGGAAATTGTTCAATAAAAAGCAAAATAATTTCTTAATCATCAAAAATTATTTTGTCGCCTTCAAAATAGACCCCATTCGAAGCAATAGACTTATGCCAACGATTAGCTCTGTCATCAAAACACCTTTTAAATGCGTTTGAAGAGATATTCTTCAGCTCCTTCAGCGAAGTCTACTTAAGGGCCTCTACCAACTCAAAGTGGCGTCCGCGGAGTGGCAATTTAAGTTTTGGGAAAAGGAAAAAGTCACAGGGGCTAAATCCGGTGAATACGGTGGTTCTTCGATGATATTTGTCGAACTTTTGGTGAAAACAGTGTTCACAATATGAGCCTTGGGAGACGGAGCGTTATCATGGTGCAAGATACTTGAGTTTTCTTTCCACAAATGAGGCCGTTTTCTACGCAGATTCTCTCTCATTCTTATCGTAGAACCATTTGGAATGAATTCCGAGCGCATAACACCAGGAGAATCAAAGAAAACGAGTAGCAGGACTTTCACCTTAGACCGTCTTTGGCGTGGTTTTTTTTGGGTTTTGGCTCATGTGGACAGCGCCATTCAGCCGGCTGTTGACTGGTTGGCATGTCAAACTCATATAACCACGTCTCATGACCTGTTATGATGCACTGAATAAACGTTGGATCCAAATTCACTTGCTCACGCATGTCATTAGCCATCCTCTTCCGATAAATTTTTTGAAAGAAATTCACCTCTCTTGGAACGAGTCGAGCAGCCACGCGTCTTAAGCCCAATTGACATTGTAAAATGTTGCGAATTGATTCGTGAGACACGCTAAGATCACGAGCTCCCTCCCTCAAACTTAAATGATAGTTTCCCAGCACCATTTCCTTGCCTTAGTGGACGAGTTCATCCGTTGAAGACGTTGATGGGCGATCAGATCGGGGCAAATCTTCCACGACTTCTCGGCCCTCTGCAAAAGCCTTATACCACTCGTAGGCCCGTGTTTCTGATAAAGCACACTCACCATGGGCTTTCTGCAACATTTTCAACGATTTGGCACACGAAATCCCGTTCAAAACTCAATATTTAAGACAAATTCTTTGTTCGATATTTTTATCCATAGTGAAAATCGCAGAGCACACCTGCGGTTGGCTGATGTAATTAAATGCCAAAAACAAGCTAATTGACAGATCAGGCTCAAACTCTGCGAGCACAGTTGTGCTAACATTCCAGCAAAAAAAATTTAGACACATGTGTAACGCGCGCTTTTTAAATGAACAATTGCCGATATTTTTTTGACCAAATGTACAAAGCCTTAATGCTTTGTGGATAAACCAGCTTAGATTGAGGTATTGCAAGCCTACTTTACTAGAGCTATTCACGAGATACCAACCGTCCGACCGAAGCCCTCAACGATTCATTCAAAATTGGTGCCTCTGGATGGCCGAATAATGACGCAGTTGCGGTTAACATTTGAAAGGGATTATCTTTAAAAAATAAATGTCATGAATGGTTCTACATAAAAATAATAAAGATTTCCCAATCAACAGGACTTTTCGTTTTTTTTTTTAATCAATTTAAAATCCGGTACCTCTAAATTGATCACCCTGTCTCACAGATTGTCTTAAATAAATGGAGTTTTATAAAAAAAAAATAAAAAAATTTTACATTGCCCCAAAATGTGTGCAAAGAAAATTATTTTTGAGTACTTGTCCATTATTTTTTTTTTTCTTTTAATTTCAATATTCTAAATTTACCGCGCATATATAAATGTTGCTTACCCATAGAGCCTACTTAGTGCTTTGCATATTTGCTCATCAATAACACCATAATTATCACTACAGAATTAAACTACAGAAGAACTGCAAAGAAGCCGAACAAAATAAATTCCATATCACGCGTCGCTCTCAATTTCATTTCATTACTTTAGCACTTATCTAAATTCATATCTACATAAATATTTGTCCACATTCGTACACATATTTAGTGGCTATGTGAAACTATTTAAAGCTGCAATTAGTGCAATTAGTAGTTTCATGAATTATAGTACATTCATACATAAATGCGATATTGGTGTGTGTGCCGAGATCCTCTTGAAGCCATCCGTTTATTTTTATTTTCGCACTGTTGAAATATTTTTTGAACAAGCAATTTGCGCCTAAGTAATTCTTCTACCAGTTTCGAAAGTGTTCAAATGTGCTAATTTACGAAATTTTCGCAATTTATTTGCTCACTCAATTTTTCACCTTTTGCCATCAGGCAAAAGCAACTATTTTATTTAACACTTCCAATTTGTTTCACCTTGAAGTGTTTTTTCTGTTTTAGATGTTGCGATAAAATCGTTTCACAATTTAAGAATTCAGCAATTGCATACACTTTTGTGTATGTACATAAGGGTGTTCCTTAAGCGTATGGGTGAAATTTTTCATATGAATCAAAAGTTATGTGCTGACAACACAGTTCCTTTTTAGGTTCATATAATCGAGGAGCGGAATGGAATAAGGTTTTTGTTTTAAATGCAGTGATTTATTTACTGAATCCTATCCAGGAAATGGGAAAAGGAGCATAAGACTAAGAGTGAGTTTTTAAATCGTTATGTAGTTTATGTAACTACTAACGGACTGTCACTTCTATCTACCTACCTACTTATGTAGTTACTTTTTAGTCCGTTAGATAGGCCCATTTTCATCTACGTATCTCCAACTAGACGTGATATGCCACTGTTTGTGCGAGAGCATTAGCAAAAGAGTCTGAGTAGGTCTCAAATGTTTAGAGATATTTGTTTCTACTACAGGGTGGGCCATATAGCGTTTGCTTTTTGAACCACCTATTTTTTGAGAATGGTAACACAAATGGCATGTCAAATGTGTTCATAATTTACTTAAAGGTTTGACATTTACGAAATGGGTCGCTATACGCTTGAACAAAATTGGGAAATATTGAAAGCCTATTTCCAAAGTGATGAGCCTGCTTCTTCTTTTCTGATTTTCACATCGGTGGCTACGTCAATAAGCAAAATTTTCAGATTTGAGGCTCAAAAAATCCACACGTTACTGTAGAGAAGCAAATGCATCCACAACGAGTCACTGTTTGGTGCGGTTTTTAGTCTGGCGGCATCATCGGGCCATTTTTTTTCGAAAATGAGCGAGGAGCCGCGGTTACAATAAATGGCGAGCGTTACCGTGACATACTCAACCAGTTTTTGTTTCCAAAAATTGAAGAGGACGACATGGACGACATTTGGTTTCAACAGGACGGTGCAACTTGCCACACTGCCAAAGTTACACTCGAACTTTTGGCAACCGTTTTTGAAAACCGAATAATCAGCCGAAATTCCGATATCAATTGGCCGCCTCGGAGCTGTGATTTAAGCCCGTTGGACTATTTTTTGTGGGGAGCCGTTAAGGACAAATGCTATGCGAACCATCCAGAGACTATTGATGCTTTGAAACACGAAATCGAAGTTGCCATTCATGAAATTGGAACCCAAACAATCGAAAATGTGCTTAAAAATTGGGTTGATCGAATGGCCTACTGTAAAGCCAGTCGTGGCAGTCATTTGAAAAAAATATTGATTAGTTTTTTTTTTTATAGCCGATTCAAAAAGCAAATTTTACATGGCCCACCCTATATTTTGAATTTCGTCATCGACTAAGGGTGTTTGAATATTTCTGTGTATTTTCGAGTTTTTGGCGTATCATCATGAACACGTGTCACATGTGTAACAGGAATAATAATATATATTTTTGGATTATAAACCTATTTGGCTTTTCCATCTCATAAAAATTCAACAGAATTTAATGCATTTGCATGATATGAAAAATAAAAGTGAATGAGATTTAAATAAAGTTTTGGTTTGAGGCTATGAAAGCTTATGAAACATTTTTTAACCATTAAAAATTTAATAAAGTTGTAATGAATTTTGTGAAAATACACTTCGTTCCTAGAAATATATCAGGTCAGTCCATAAAATCGTGCGTATTTTACGCATCATTTCACTTTTGTACTACAAAAATTTTTGCATACAAAAAATTATTCGCGGAATATAACGGAACTATTTATATTTTCTTTGATATTTTGCGCATTCAGCAGTCGATATGATAACTCAGAGGTTAAATTCATCGCATGGAACAGTTCACAGGCACCTGGTTCAGTTGGGAAAGGTTTCACAGCTAGGCAAATGGGTTCCGCATAGACTTTCCGTCGCCAACCTTCAGCAGAGATGGAATGTGTGTTCTCAGCTGCTGCAACGGCTTGAAAATGAAAGTTTTTTGAACCGTATCGTTACTGGTGATGAAAAATGGGTCCTTTACAATAATCCGGTTCGCAAACGCCAATGGTTAGATAAAGATGAAACACCAGAACCGACCACTAGAGAAGGCCTTCACCCCAAGAAGATTATCCTGTCTATTTGATGGAATATGGCCGGTATTGTTTATTATGAACTGCTAGAACCAAACCAGACGATAAATGCTGATTATTATTCCCATCAGCTATAAAGCCTGAATGAGGCACTTAAAAAAATCGACCGTCTTTAGTGAATAGACGCAAATCCTTGTTTCACCACGGCAACGCAAGACCTCATACCGCAAGGCAAACATTAGGCAAGCTGAACGAGCTCGGATGGGAGCTTATGTCGCATCCTCCATACTCTCCGGATATTGCACCTTGTGATTATCACCTTTTCCGTGGACTTCAATCCCATATGAGTAACAAGAACTACTCCTCAAAAGAAGGGATATCGAAGCGTGTTTTGGCTCCAAGGACAAACAATTTTTTGAGCAGGGAATTAAAAATTTGCCTAAGCGTTGGGAAGACATTGTAAATAATGAAGGAAAATGTATTAATGATTAATAAATACTTTAAACATCTTTTTTATTAATTTTAAAACCACATTCAACTACGAACAGCGAACCTGTGAGGAAATTTTATAATTTTGAGATTTTCCAATTCTGAAAGTTGTAAAGTTGTTGTTTTTAAAGAGAAATATTTTCGTTTTTTTAGCGAAGTAGTGAGAAATTTATTTTGATTTATTCAATGTTGAGAATTTGAATAAATTAATTTGCGTTTTTTAACATTCTTATATATTTTTCTAATCTTTTTGAATAAAATATAGTAAAAAAAAGTTTGTGGTAAATATATGGTTTTTGTTAAAATTCTGTGTGATAATTTTTGTTTCCAAAAGAGGCAATCATTTTGTTTTTTGTTTTACTTTTGAACAAAAAAATTAAGTTTTCGTTCCAAAAAACTTTCTTAAACTTTCTTAACTTAATAAGTATATTTTATATTAAAAAAATAATGAAAATACATTGTTAAAAGAAAACTCTATACCAAATTTTTAATATTGAATAAATATCAATATTACACTTTTTTTTTAATACCCTCAAAAACTGGAACGCATCCACGTCACCTCTAGGGCATATTTCACGCAAAGCCGATTATCCTGTTTCTACTCTGGTGATGTACTCGTTATACCCATTTAATGGAGTAGCAGCATTTGAAATCCCAAAATTGTAACCAGTTGAAAAAATTATTTTATGCAATATCGAAATTTCAATTGTAAAGCTTCGAAGAGCATAGCATCATATCAACTAATAATGAAAAAAATAAAAAGAGATCTTAAATTTTTTTTTATTTTCTTGTTTTCACAAATTTTTTTACCTTTTTATTCCAAACATTTCTATTTTTAATTTTTTTTCAAAAATCCTTTTTTTTTTAAGTGGTTTTAATATTTTAACTGAAAAACTACAATTTGTTTGAGTTTGATGTATTTCGGTTCAGAATAAATTGACCAAAATAAAATTAGCTTACGAGAGAAAAAAAAATTATAACCTAAAATAAGGAACACCTTAAGGCACATGTACATGCGCCTATATTGAAAATTAATTGCATAAGTAAACACTGGCAAAGAATACAGCAGCTCGTGAAGCCAAACAAGTTATCATTTAGATACGTACATAAAAGTGTTTGCACATACAGGTACCCATGATTCTGTTTTTTACTACTAGAGCTTAGCATGCTACTTGCTTACAACACCTATACTATGTGTGTATGTGTGATTGTGTAGTCATAAATGCTTTTAATAGGTGGTAATTTTTGCCAAAAATAATTACTTTCTTCTTAAATAAAATTAGAATTAAATTAAAGTTAAAAGCCTTACATTGTATTATCTTGGCTCTCCTCATCCGCATAGATTCGTTATGACATGAAAATTTGCGAGGTGTTGTTGCCAAGAATGAGATCACACAGCAGTGGCATATTGTCAATTGCTTACTTCATAGAGTAAATATCGGGTGCTAATTTTCGCTAAACTACTTAAGAGTATTTAGATATATATTTTTATATATACATAAACTATTTGCAGATCACTTAGCGCGAAACGAATTGTCCGCCTTTTTCACTGAATATAGATTTTAATTTCAATTTCTATTTATTTTCAGTTCGTGCTCGTATAAGTAAATAATCGCCACAGGCTTATGTTCCAATTAACTTAATTGAGAGCATACGAAGTCATGCATTTTTGCACGATATGGGAACTTCATATAGGTATGACCCAAGAATCATAGGAAGAAGATTGTGCTTATCATCATATCTTTGCTTCGCAATAAATTTAGTGCTTTTTTACACACAAAGGCGAAAGTTTTTTAATTCGGTGTTGCTTCTTTTGTTAATTTAAAATTAATGTAAGCTATAAGTTAAAAAAAATATTTATAATTAAAAAACAGGCTAAAAGGGGCTACTCTTGCATTTAAAGTTTATGCTCAGAAGATTTCAATGCTATTGAAAATTTATTGATTCCTATAAAAGTGATTTGAAAGTGCAAGTCTCATTTTTTGCTCCTTTTGAGGTTATCTAAGCATTTTGGATCTTCTTTTCTTAACTCCATTTAAGGCCCTCGCCACATTTGAAATGGTGTCTTTTGGGTGTTTCTTTAAAATCGAGTAAAACGGAAACGAAAAACATATTTTTTTTAATACAAAAAAAAAGTAAAAAATATTAAAAAAAAATATTTTTCGGTTCCGTTTTACCTGATTTTAAAGAGACACCCAAGAAATACCAAAATAAAAATAAAAAAATATAAAAAAAAACATATTTTTCGTTTCTGTGTTACCCGCTTTTAAAAAATTAATTTTTTTCAGTATTTTACTTTCGGATTCATTATTAAAAATTAAAAATTTTTTTTTGGTCGAATGAGGTTCGTTCAAAAAGTTGTCATCCTTCAAAAAATAATCTTCACATGGGCAATGGACACAGATATAGCCAACGTAGGACATATAGAAATGACGTAGAATTTGGCTTCCGATTTTTTTTTTTTTTTTTGCACCTTTAAAGTAAAAAAAAAATCAAAGAACGGTTTTTCATATTTGAACGCCCACAATTTTGTCAAATTTTATTTTTTTAAGAACGTAGTTCATAAGATAAAGGCTGAATAGGAACATTTTAGTCTTTTTGATTTCAGACACCTGTGAGTGCCGGAATCCGTGTGGACAGCAACATATATTTTTCAGTTTTTTCAGACCAATTTTAGAAGGCTGACAACTTTTTGAACCAACCTCGTATGGTAAAAAAAAGTATAATTTTTAAACAATGGATCAAAAATAAAATACTCAAAACAAAAATAAAAAATCTTTTTTCGTTTCCGTTTTACACGCTTTTGAAAAACACCCGAAAAACACCATTTCAAATGAGGCGAGGGCCTTAACATTTAAAAACTTTTTTATGAATTCTAAAAAGCCTTTGAATTTACTAAATATAAATTAAAGCCATAGAAGTCTATTTATATTAAAAATAGGAAAAAAACACCAGATAATACTGAAAAAACCATAACGACCATAACCTCACATATAGCAAAAAGGTGTTTTCCGGACAATTTTTTAATTCTCTTAACGTAAGTTTTAAATACAAAAATGGATTTTAAAAAACTCCTTACAGTACACGACCATTGTGCCTTAAGGACGGTCTCTGACGACGCGATTTGCGCTAACGCCGGAAAACTCCCTATGGATATACAAGTACGAGAAATGAGTCATCTCTATGACAGGAAGGGAGCAATCCCATTAAAGGAGAAGGAAGCCACAGAACGGCTTCAATCCACAGAAGAATGGCACTATAGATGGGATCTATCAGTCAACGGGATGCATGCAGATAAAATAGTAGACTATCGGATAGAATGTTAAAATTTCTTGCACTTGTCAGCCAGCCGACACAAATGTTTTGACCCGAAGTTAGAAATCCAGAAATCTTCTGTGCTTCATAAATCTTTCTTAGTTTTTAATGAGTCTAAACTTGATTCTAAGAGTTACTATTTTGTCCATGAACAAGACATTTGAATTCAAGCATCTATCTACCTTACTGAGTCACTAAAAGACTAGGCTTAGGTCCAATTAGATTGCAAGTTTACGTTCTTTGCTCAGATACGGCACGCGGCTACTAAAGCAGCGAAGGTCGCGGCAATGCTGAGCAGACTAATGGCGCACATCGGTGGACCAACCCAGATTAAAAGAAGGCTGATCATGACGACCACAAACGCAATACTCCTGTACGGCAGCGAAATATGGGAAGATGCGCTAAACTAAACCAAGCGCAAAGCACTCGAGGCTGTACAATGAGTAGCGGCACTCAGTGTTGCTGCAGCCTACAGCACTGTCTCAGGTGGATCAATTTTTGTGATCAGCGGTGAGCTACCTATCAACCGCATGGCCTAGGAACGAGTGAATGCGTAGGATTCTAGGAAAAAACACGTCAACACTAACACCGCGGAACGAAGACGCCAAATCATACAGCGGGTGCAAAGCCGATGTGACACCGAATCGAATGACAGATGAACGAGGAAGCTAACCTCTACAATAGGTAAATGGTTTCAAAAGAACTTCAGAGAAGTAGTCTATTTCATGACTCAGTTCTGCTCAAGCCACGGCTACTTATCGCATGGGTAAGGTAACTGACCCCAGGTGCATATATTGCGAAGCACCGAGCGATGACACCGAACACACGTTTTTTAATTGCAACAGATGCTTCGAGGAAAGAAATGCCCTAAGGCAGCAGATTGACGACATCGGGCCGACCAATGTGATCAGCAGGATGCTTGAACGGGAGGATAAATGGAATGCGGTTAAAAGATACGTTGAAGGCGTATTACGGACAAAAAAGATAGACCTCCACGCGGTACCACAAAGCGAAGCCTCACAGACAGAGACATAAGAAGACGAGGAAGATGGTTACAAGCATGATGAGCTCAGACGTGGGTTAGTAGAACTAGTTCATTTCATAGACGACGTTCTGGTCCCTCCCGAAGTAATGCAGAAAGTAGTTTCGGGAAGCGAATCTCCCCAGAAGAGGAGAAGGGATTGTTTTAGTGGCCACACCACTCAATGCAGTAGACGGCGATCGCTGTAAGTGCGAAGGCATTTTGAACCCTACCTCACCCAACCAAAACAAATACAAAAAGAAAAGACTTTGGATTAAATCTGGGAAATTCACATTTTTCGCGCCCATTAGTTAATATTTTTTTACACAGAATATTAAAAAAAGTCACTTCATATATCCCAAAGCGATGGCAAAAATTATAATATAGAAAATTGTTTCCTCAAAGGCACAGCAAAGTGAGCTTTGCTAATAAAGTCATAAATTAATTAAAGCTTCACTTTTTTGCCTTGGGTTTTAAAAATATCAACTGAAAATAATAGTTAGAGCCGCGTACTTATGAATTTCTTCGCCTTTATCACCGTCGCTCTGTAATTTGCCTCTGTTATGGCCACTTGATAAACTTCGTGTACGGTTGAAAGCCTCATAAAGATTATTTGATATTTTTTCTAAAACAGCATCCAGTAGCAGACAGTAGAGGCTTTATGAGAAATCTGACACAAATCCCATTGAAAACGAAGCCGGTTGACATTCAAGAATGCACGCAAGAATTTTTAATAAGACAGCTGAACATTCACGCATACATACAAAAAACAAATACACACGCACACACACACGCATGTGTATGTATGGGTATAGTTAATGAGCCAATTGAAAAAATGTGCAAACAAAGATAGCAGCAACGAACTTCATACACAGAAAATCACTTTTAAGCACACACATGCGCACCCATCCATGCAAACACTATATAAAATTTCGCAATCCTCAAGCCACATTAAATGGCTGAATTATTTACTGCTGTCAATAATTGGATTTCTTTATATCATTAACTTTAGCTGTATGCGAAAAACAAAACAAAAAATATATAAAAAAAAAATAATAGTAAAAATGCACATCTGACTTACATTGCATTTGGATCCGACCAGCTGAAATGTCGTTTAATACGCTCGATATCCAAAACTTGTTGCTGCTGTTGTTGTTGTCGATTCAAGGTAGCTTCTTTCTTGGGAGCCATCACAGCCGTAGTTTCCTTTTAAGGTAAAATAAGCACAAAATCAAGTACGAAAGCACAGGCACACACACGCACGCACACGCGTATCAGCAGTAGTACAGCTGCACTGGCGGTTAGCGAATGAAATAGGAAATTACAAGATTCTTAAAGGAACGGAGAGCGGTCAAGCACTAGTTGTAGCACCGGTTTGGTAGTCGTTGTAATTTTTTTTTTTTAATTGCGTTTTTTGTTTGCTCACTTGTTTTTGCTTTTTCACTATTTGCTGACTATTGCTTGTGAATTTTTTTTTATTGCTTATTACTGTAATTTTAATGGTGGTTCACTTTATTTTCGTATAGTTGCTGGCATAAATGTTTGTGTGTTTACTTTTTTTATTTATATTTCAAAGAGCTTCCAACCTGAGACACATAAAACACAATAAATTATCTAAATAACACCTGGAATGTGATGCGAAATTTCTTAGTTAAAATATTTAATTAGTTGTTGTATGTAATGCCAAAAAGCGAAATTGTGTGTGATGTGCAAAACAATCCGGAAAATTATTTTTATTTTTTATTTATATATATTTTAATTTTTTTCTTTTCTTTTATTTTCTTTTTGTTTTTGAATTTTTCAAATTTTTAATTTGTCTGCTTCGTTGTTTATTAACATTTGCCACATTGTTGCCTGTTCATTTTTTATTGTATTTCAGTTTTTATTGTTGCTTTGAATGCTTTTACCGCTATTCCACAAAAAACCCAATTAATGCACAAACACACACACAAATTACTAACGCGCACGAAGAGCGACAAAAAAAATATACAAAAAATAATAAAAAGCGGTAAAAAAAGTATGAAAAAAGCATGAAGAAAATATATATTTTTTCTACATTCGTATTTTCATAGCTTTCTTTACATTGAATCGCATATTCACTTTGTCACAATGTTTATTAACAAATACAAAGAGGAGTGTTGACTCCACTTATGCAATATTTGTTGCGTATTAGAGAATTGTCAGGACGAAGAGTTGAATAAATTTGGCCAAGCCGGGTCGCGAGCATTTTCAAATGTGAAATAGTTTCCTCACTTCAGACTGATATTTTTACATAGTTTGCCACTGTTACATTAGCGATGCCTCTGTACTGCTACTAACAGAAACAACAGCACACAAAGTGCAGGGACATGCCACTGTAAACAAATAAAAAGGTGACCTTTTCACTTTAAAATTTTTTGATTTTCCAAATCTATTTCGCGCATTTCAAAGTAATTGCACTCTAAAACATTTACAAGGTGGCGCAAAATTAATCATCCAATTTTCTATTTTACTACAAAAAAATAAAAAAATTGACGTTGAGGATAATCTTTATTTTGACCTTTACGCGCCGCACTGCTTATCTGTTTGTACGCTGCCGTTATCTAGTTCACAAGAGTCAAATAAGATGGCGTACGGCGCCACTTGCAAAAATTATGAATCTTCCAATAGCAATGATTAATTTTGCGCCAACATGTACTTATGCTAACATCTTTTCCAATTTTCAGAACAGTTGTTAAGATCGATTTCCTAAATGTTCCAGCTCACACCGTGAATCATCTCGGATCTCTTTCACGAACTCAAAACAAAGTCACCGGAGAAACTCCTTCAGTTTAATGAATAATCACATACAGCTATAGCAAAAGTCACATAGAGCTGAATCCAGACTCAAACTGAGTTAATAGCTATAAAGTAGGCAGCGTTGTGGGTCGAGTTTCGGCAAAACCGAACACTATCTACTCTGATAGTCAAGCTGACATAAAATCTCTACAGAGTTGGCTAAGTGGTACACCACAAGCTTAGTTCGGGATCCTGGACACAGGGACACAAGGACACAGAGAAATTACATCGCAGCCAATTATATATATAAGCTCTGAATCAGTTTGGTCTATCTCGCTCAAGCCTATAGTAAATTGCGCACTTCCTCTGCCATTGTCCCACTCTTGCGAAATCGGTGCTCTTACTTCTTTAAATGTTTATTGTATATCCGAGACACGAAGTAGCTTCACTACGTTCGGAATTAGAGGAAGAACTTCAGTCAAGACAAGTGGCATCACAATGGACCTCCATGCTTAAGGTAGTACCTTCTACAGGCTTATGGAAAGTGGCAACCTAAACTAACCTATCTCAAGAAAAATATGACAAAAAGATGGAGCGATATGAGGCGAGTTTTTGGTGAAGTAATCATGATCAAGAAGCACGCAAAAACCAAAAATATTAGTTTAGTGCAAAAACTATTATTTTTACGTACAAGTTTTACGCAAATGGCTTAAAACTGTTTAGTGGTCGGTCTTTAGCTTCCAGGCGATGATGAAGGTCAACTTCGATTATTTTTGTGATTTGATCGACATTATCGACATTTTCTTTAACATCAAAAATGACTGAACAGATTCGCCGAAGCGAAAATTGCACGTAATTAGCTGTTACAGTATCGGCACCCTAAACTCCATTCACAGTTTCAGCGGCCTGGTTCGTATTTTTGCCTTTATCAAAGAAAACTGTAAAATGTACCGAATTTTCCCTTTTTTGACCTCCATTTTTAACTCTCGGTAACTCAAAACTGCAAACAGCAAAATAATTTTTTTAGTATCAAATGTCACCTTGACAACAAGCATAAACTTTAAATTGCTTGATCGATACTTTATGAGATGTCGATAACTACAGCCATCTACCGAAAAAATAATAGAGTTCCTGTTCCCCAAACATACTATATTGCATTGGACTTCAGCAAGGATATCTGGGGACCATCTTTAAATAGTAAGTTATTATAAATTTCTAAATTAAAAACAACAACCTGCATAAGATATTTTTCTATTGTCTAATAAGCAATGAGTTACAAATGTGATATTGGGGGCAAAAAGAAAGGTAAAGTTTTGAAATCATATATGCGAACTCATCAATTCGGGCAATTTGTTATTAATTTTGTTGTTACAACTGAGTCCAGCGAGTTTAACTATGACCGATTTTGTTGAACAAAGGAGTTGCACTAAATTTTATTTCCGGAATGTGTTCGCTCTTGAAGAAACATTTTGAATACTCAGCGATTCCATGTAATCGAAGTAGTTTGGACATTTTTCTGAAAACTCATTTATTTGTAGGCTTGAAGAAGAAAACTTCAAAAAATTAAAAACAAAAAACATTTAATAATTTTATTACTATTAACAAACAGTAATTTTGAAATTTCATGATTTTAAAAATGGGCTGAAGATCTTTTTGATATTAAAAACAAAAATATTTTTTTTTAGGGTAAAACATACTTTTTGAAGATTTTTTTTTTATTTTTTTACTCTTATATTTTTTATCTTTTAAAATACAAAGATTTTTTGGAAAATGTAAAAAAATTCAAAAAAAATGTGCGAATATGTGCAAAATATTAGGAAAACCAATATTTTTTGGAAACAAAAATTTAGATTTTAAACAAAAAAGTTTTAATTCAAATATATTTTTATTAGATATATTTTCTTTACATTTTGTTTTAATTTTTTTAGTTTCATTTACATATATTTCTTTATGTTAAAAATTTTTGGACCAGAAAATGTTTTTTTTAAGAGTTTTGGAAAACTATTTGGAAAAAAATTTTAACAAAAAAATCGTTTCTAATTCCAAAGAGAAGAAGTTTGGTTTTATATATATTTTAAAATGAAAAATTAAAACAAAAATTATAAAGTATCAAAGGGAATCGGTAATATTTTACTTTAAAAACTTTAAAAAAATTTTCAACATAGAATAAATCTCAAAATTAAATTTTTATTAGAAATAAACCAATTTTCAGCAAAATTTACTCAAATGTCCAAACTGTTGACCAGGTCGTATAGTCACGAAAAATTCTAGAATCACAAGGGGCTCAAAGACGAAAACATCGAAGACTAACCCCGTCTTTGACCTCCATCAGTATCAACAGCTGAGTACTACGGCAAAGAAATCAAAGATTTGGTGTTCAAAAAGCATCAAATTAGAGGCAAGTAGAGGCCTCGCTGATACTATTTTTACTATAACTGAGCCGAACTAATTCTATTTCTTGCCCGAAAAAAGTGAAATTTCGTTTGGTGAAAAAAAATTAATTTGCTAAGCAGCCCACATTGCACTGAATTTTCTGGAACACTTCGCTAAAAAGTCCACAGCTCTTACTACTATTCAAGAAGCTATTTCAGGGACACCATTTTGATGCGACTAAGGCAGTAAAATCCTAATTAAAAAAAACTGAGAAGTTTCCCCTTGATTTTTTATCACAATTTGCACACATTAAAATTGTGATTTTTCTTCGGTATTTCGTGCCCACACTGGATTAGGAGCCCCAGCACCACCGAATGGTAGTCACGCATCGCATTAATCCATTCGATAAAGCTTCACGCAAATTTGATGCCAAAACTTGATATTTCAGTTAACAGTTATTACGATCCTTTTAAAATATTCTTTTATCAAGTGGCTAAAAATAAAAACTAGGAATCGCTGAATCTCGAAATGTTCGCTGTACAAAAACTGAATTTATTAATACAAGTCTCAAATGAATCACTCGGAGTCCCGGTTAACAGCTGATCTCGGTTAAGGCAGGCCCGGATATTCAATTTTCAGCTCATTTTTATGTATTTTTTATTTCAGGCTTGGTGGAAATATGTGCCTCCATATATTCTCTTTTTCTAATGTTTGTTAGCTGATGTAAAGTTTCTAATTTTATAACGCCTAGTTGCGATTTTACATAATCGGGTTTCCACACAACCGAGCACGTGTTTACGAGTTGATTTATTCTTTTTTTATATTTTTTATTTCTTATTTAACTTTGCAGCACGATTTTGTTTATTGCAAACTTTTCCGCAATCACTTCTTCATCACTACTTCAACACCACAACTTCTCGCCACTAAATAATGTATTTAATGTTATTTCATTCAAAAGATTGTAGGCGTTTACCGCTATTGAAGAAGTAACTAATGGGCGCGCACATGCATCAGCTGATTATTCATGAAAAATGAAAGCAAAAGCCGAAAGTCTGAGCATACGAAAACGATTATAAAATTGTTTACAATTAAAAGCACGCGCAATAAAAGACTTCACCAACAGCACAGCTGAAACACTGTAGCACCGAACAGCAACTACTAACAGCTACTACGTCCAAGACAAAGCCCACCGCTTGCCGACTCGTTGGCGCGGCATATCGGCAAAACGCACAGTAGCGCAGAGACGTGCAGAGACGTTGCGCTGTTGGACGTGTTACTCCCAAAGCACATACACACACACACATACACTCATACATACTAATAGGCATATGAAGAAATTGAAAGCGAAAGCAATGGGTCTTCAACACGAATTACTCACAGTTAAGTTAAGCTGCCAAAAAGCTTAGCACAGCGCAGAGCAACGTCATGCAACGTAATAGACATTAAATGCAAACTATTCGAAATTCAATTAACGGCCTGGTCTCTAAAACTGAGAAGTAAACAGAGAAAATATTTGAAGAAAAGAAATGAGTGTGAGAGTGAAATTAGAAAGATGCCGCTGCTGTAGTGGCAACAGGTGGACGCAGCCAATAAGTAACCTGCCAAACGATCACAACGCACATTTATTTGTGTGCGAACAAATACGTTTCGGTGTGTGTGAGTGCGCGCTCTGCCGCTGCCGCTGCCGACGCTTTCGGTGCTTCGTCGCAAAACGGAAATGATGCAGAAAATCGCTGACGCTAAAGCAGTGCTCAGGAATGTATCTATTACTGACTAACAGAAAGCAGGTTGAGCGCAGTAGAGAGCTACAGGTAGGCATGGGCAGCATGAGAGAGCGAAAGAGAGCAAAGCTCATTAAATACACAACACTTGGAGTAATAGCGTGGGCAAAGTGAATAATGCAAAAAACGAGAGTGGCAAACAGGAACACCGCTGGCGGAGATTGATGGCAAAACATACCTAAATGCTAAATAAACAGGAAGTAAACGAACAGTGGTCAGGACTTGGTCAGTAAGGAAAAATAAAATGTGTATATAGGGAGTTTTAAAAATAGATTCAACAATTTTTCACTTAAGGGGGGGGGGGGGGGACACATACCTGTAAATTTCCAAAAAAAACATTTTTTTTTTCATAAAATGTTAACATAAGCCTTTAAGAATATGTCAAGAAAATTGTAGAACGTAAATTTAAGTATTTCTTATATTACAGATCGTCAACCGCGACGACTCTATTCTTTGCGTTCGAGCGCTGGGAGATTTATAGTTACGTAGTATTCAAACTTTAGACGCGTTTTTCTCAAAACTATATTTTTCGAATTGGGGTACACGATAACTCGAAAAGTTATTGACTGATCTCCCTGCAATTTTGCACACATTTTTTTATGATATTACTTTCTATGTGAATTTAAAGTTTTTGAAAATTTTTCGAAGCAAAAATAGTAGGAAAATTAGCCCCAAAATTCATTTTTTTAAGTATTTTATTCCTCCAATTTTTTCCCCCTTAAATAAAAGTATGAAATTAAATTTTTCTATAGGCTGCCATCTATTTTTTTAATTATTTTGTAATGTAATTTTTTTATTTCTTCTATATGAATAAATGAATACTACAAATGTGCCCATGGCAGTTTTCATTCTGGTGAAGTTCACTGACGTGTTAGATTTGCCAATTATTAAAACTTACGACAAAATTCTGAGCAGGTTTTTGCAACTTTGATTGTGTTAGATGAGCTAGGTTGCTTGTCTGAGACAAGATACTGGGTGGTCCTAATGCCCTTTGCGATACATAGACTGGATTTCCATTCACTAAATAAGCTGCTTAAACCACTTAGATATTTTTGAGGAGGTAACTAGTCCCTCCAGTGAGACATTTTGCAAATTTTCCAGGTCATCAAAGAAATAATCGCCAAGATATTTGGCACGACCTCTTTGAAGTGCAGAACATTTACAGCGAAGGTGTTGTACCCACCCAATTTTTTTGTCATCTCCACAGCTCCTGCAAAAGTCATTGTGAGATGTACCCATTCTGCTGGCTAAGGTGCCAGCGACCCGTGACAAAGCTGGTAGTTCATAATCGAATTCAAGCAGACATTTTATCTTTTTAAGTTCCTTGCACACTAATCCACTCTTTCATTTCCCTTCCCTCCAGGGTGCCTGGGACCCAACAAATTGTGGTGTAGTGTTGTTGGGTAAAGGAGAGCGACCTTATGCAATCTTTAACACATCTTGAATTTATGCGCACTGAGGCCAGTGCTTGAATCGCTGCTTGACTATCAAATAAATGGGTGTGTTACTCCATGGTTAGATTTCAATCGATAGTTCGCAAGCTTACCGCCCTGGTAGGCTATCAACTTCCTCCTCCAACTACCAACACAACATTCGCAACCGTCCGATCTATAAAGAAATAGCGGGGGCAAAACGTTATGACAGTAAGACAGGGCGGATGCATCCACGGGTACACAGATGACCCAATGTCCGAGGGTAGGATGAGCGGTACATTCCGAATATCTGAGGTCTCTTTCAATCTTTATTGCCCCGATTGTAGCGTTTTTCAAAGCTGAACTGATGGTTAAAGCCCAGACACTGGTACAGTAGGTTGCAATACCTGGAGGTGATATCTACATTTTCACTGATAGTCAGGCGGAGATAAAATATCTCAAAAAACAGTTAAAAAAATAATAATAATAATTGGCGCGTACACTTCTGTTAAGTGTTTGGCCGAGCTCCTCCTCCTATTTGTGGTGTGCGTCTTGATGCTGTTCCACAAATGGAGTGACCTCCAGTTTCAAACCGACTCCGAATGGCAGATATTTTTATGAGGAGCTTTTTTATGGCAGAAATACACTCGGAGGTTTGCCATTGCCTGCCGAGCGGCGACCGCTATTAGAAACATGTTTTTATTAATTTTGCTTTCACCGAGATTCGAACCAACGATCTCTCAGTGAGTTCCGAATGGTAATCACGCACCAACCCATTCGGCTACCGGGGCCGCGCAAAAAACAGTTACCGACCATTCATGTAGCCATGAGAAAAAACACTTGAAAAGGAGTTAAGGGCTACAGGAATGTAATTTAAGGAAATTAAAGTCGTTGCGAAGGACCGTACGCGATGGAAACATTTTGTGAAAGCCCTATGTTCCGTTCGGGATGAAAGAAATTTAAAAAAAAAAGATAGCCATGAAATCCACTTCGGCTGAGTCATTTCGTCCAAAATTTACATGGTTTCCTGATCATTACGGCTTCGAAAGAAACTTTTGGGTAGATGAATTAGAGAGGCTTGGCACCGAACATACGAATGAGTACACAGACAATGGCACAGGCATACGCTTACAGATCTATAGTTGTAAGAAACTTAAAAGATTAGCGAAAGCAAGATGGTGCAGAGGAGGTACCTGTGGAATCACCTGACAACTGAAGTCGTCTCTCAATGCTAAACAGGAATCTCAGCAAAGCCAAAGTAAGCATAGTCGTAGTACACTGATTTCGGTTATAATGGAGCGCTATCTAATAGTGAGGCACTCCCACAGGATGAGCGCACAAGGCACAAGGCTTCTGCAGAAGCAGTATGGATAGAGATAAGGAAGAGATAATGCACCTTGCCACTCTCCTGTTTTATCCAGACGTAGATTCACCGCTTTAGATAAACAATTTTTCAATGAGTTGAAAGAACTCAGCTCGATGGAAATGTGGGACCTTCCAATTCCTTCTGAAATATTCAAATTGGTTTTAGTAGAGATAGGATATGCTCCCCATGCGTATGTTCCATAGTGAACAATTACTACAACCTAACTTACTCCAACTCATATTAGATAGGAAACTCACATGGAAACCTAATATTGAGAAAAGAGTAAAAAGGCCAACGTTGCATTATATACTTGCAAAAGAGCGGTCGGTATTAAATGGGGGTTAACACCTCGCGTTACTCATTCGCTATATACTTCCGTAGTTAGACCAATCTTAATATATGGAATACTTGTATGGTGGCCATCTACTCTAAAGGCGAGTTACGCTAAAATCATGAGTAAAGTCCAAAGAACAGCTCTTTTATGCATCTCTGGTGCTTTAAAGACTACCCCAAACAATGCGCTAGATGTGCTAATCAATTTGCCTGCACTAAATCTCGTAGGGAAAAACGAGGCCGCCGCCTCGGCGCTTAGACTCAAAAGTATGGCGTTATGGAAAGAATGGCGGTTAGACCACGCCTGTATTTTGCATACTCTGAACACTCACAAACAAGAAATAGACTATTCTACTCCTAGACTTACCTTCGACAAGCTCTTCAAGACAAGTATACCGTCAAGAAGGGAGTGGCAAACACAAGGCCATGGAGAAGGAGGGAATTAAACTTTTATATAGGCTATGGAGTATTTTCGAAAGAATTAGGACTGGAACTATTCGTTCGACTACCAGACTACTGCAGCGTCTATCAGGCAGAGCTTCTAGCTATAAAAGAAGTGGCTACATACCTAAATTTGCATGCCGTAACAAAAACGACTATAAACATATTCTCGGATAGCCAAGCGGCTATTAAATCATTGAATGCAGCTATACTAAGATCAAAGGTTGCACAGAAATGCTGAGCAGCCCTAAATGATATTAGCGTCGTATTCAAGATCAGCCTTATTTGGTTTCCGGGACACAGAGATATTGAGGGAAACTGTAAAGCTGATGAGCTAGCCAGAAAAGGTACTGCTCTTCAACTGCTCAGTGATAAAAGTACCATTGGAATATCTTTGGCCACGAGTAAATTAATAGTAAAAAACTACTTTATCCAAGAGGCCAATAGGTCATGGAAAGAAGAAGATACATGCGTAACAGCCAGGCTACTATGGCCGCAAATAAACAAGAAAAGAACAAAGGAATTGCTTAGCCTCTCAAGAGAAAATATCTCGAAGATCGTGGCTTGTTTCACTGGCCACTGGCTATTTGGAAGGCATTCCTTGAGACTAGGAGTATTCTCTCATGAATATTGTAGAAGCTGCAGAGATGAGGAGGAGGAAGAAACAGTAGAGCACTTCCTTTGCAATTGTCCAGCCTTAGCTAAAATCAGAGCAGGTTGTCTAGGTAAACACTTTTTCAATTCTCTTACAGAACTATCTGGCGCGGGGATTAGACCAATCCTTTTACGCTTTTAACTTTCGGCAATAGTTGAAAGTCTCACAACAAGATTTGGTAAATTAGGTGGACGGTCTAACATTGAGATGCTATACTTGGCTAGTAGCCTCCGCGCCATGGTTTGGTGTAGAACTGGTGATTTTTCGATGTCGAGTCAAAAGTTCTCAGCAATTTTTACTTTATTTCGACAATGAAACTAATCTCGTTTTATCAAAGCAATTTTGCAAATGTTTCAAATGTTGAAAATCGAATGCTGCAATGTGGACTATGCTAAGCCATCCAAGCCCTGCATGAGGACCTCTACAAATATGGCTAAATTTAAAGATTCTATTTTTATTATTTTCACAAACAATGTAAGAACTCTGTCATAAATTACAGTTTTTTTTTCAGCTGATGTGCTGGGGAAAAAATAATGCTTATACTTGTTTTTCTAACCTTTATTCGTAGCTCTTCCTAAAGATTGCGCTTAATACAGGGGAATCAACAAAAGACTTAAGGCACAAACCTGGTTTAATTTTGTATTATTTTTCTACTATGTATTGGGTACATATGTATGTATTGCATTTTCTGCACCCAAAAGTGCTACGAGCAAACCGAATTGGTGCTTCCATTGCGTTAGCATGACTATAGCTGAGGAATGGCATTGGCAATTCGCTATCGTCTCACAAAAGGCATAAAGCACAAATGTTCAAGTAATCAAGGCGAGTCATGCCAGAGTTCATTGCAATGATAATATGCAAGTCACATAACATTTTCTTCATCTCAGTGTTATTAGCTTAACGTGGAAAATTACTTCGTCTCACACTTAGTCAGCCGCATTATGTGTTGGGGTAATTTAGAATTGTTGAATTGCGCAAAATAATTCCACCCAACGTCATTGGCCAACATCAACTCGAATTGTGTTAAGCAACAAAATACGAAGTAATCAACAAAAACAATACAAACGAGTTTTTCGAACTTAAATGTAAACAATTCTAACAGTTCACTACCCTCTGGAGGAAAAATTTAGCCGGCATCGTAACAGACCAACGTAAACAGACACAATAACAGAATTTTAGGGATTTTTGATATTTGTTTTTACTTCGCGAATTCGGAATTGATAAATGAATTGGGAAACCAGTCAATGGGTGACCTTATTTGTATGTATTTGTATGCAAATTTACAATTTATTTTACACAGTTTCGAAGACTTTTTATTTTAATTCACTTTTTTATTTATTTTATTTTCATTTATTTTTTTACAGAAAAATTTGAAGTAGCCGAACAACGTTTAAGGAGATCTTATTTCTATCTCAATGAAGCCATTATCCACACTGTTCACAAGATAAAAAGCAAAAGAGTTTAGCTAATATAAAAATTGGTTTTTAATATTTTTTCCAAATATTTTTTTTTAACAAAACATTTTTTTATAAGCTAGCGGATAAGTTCATTAAACAAGTACTGAATACAAGATTTTTATAGTGAGATATGAAGAAGTAAAATTAAAATTATCCAGGATTTTTTTTTTTGTTTTTTACAAATTTTTATTTTAGTTGTGACGGACTTCAGTTTTTCTCTTTAAAACAATTTGAAAAAGTTAATCATCCTATTTGCCCTCCCTCAATATGTGAACTCCCAGGATAAGTTAAGTTAAGTTAAGTTAAGTTAAGTTAAGTTAAGTTAAGTTAAGTTAAGTTAAGTTAAGTTAAGTTAAGTTAAGTTAAGTTAAGTTAAGTTAAGTTAAGTTAAGTTAAGTTAAGTTAAGTTAAGTTAAGTTAAGTTAAGTTAAGTTAAGTTAAGTTAAGTTAAGTTAAGTTAAGTTAAGTTAAGTTAAGTTAAGTTAAGTTAAGTTAAGTTAAGTTAAGTTAAGTTAAGTTAAGTTATTTAAGTTAAGTTAAGTTAAGTTAAGTTAAGTTAAGTTCAGTTCAGTTAAGTTAAGTTAAGTTAAGTTAAGTTAAGTTAAGTTAAGTTAAGTTAAGTTAAGTTAAGTTAAGTAAAGTTAAGTTAAGTTAAGTTAAGTTAAGTTAAGTTAAGTTAAGTTAAGTTAAGTTAAGTTAAGTTAAGTTAAGTTAAGTTAAGTTAAGTTAAGTTAAGTTAAGTTAAGTTAAGTTAAGTTAAGTTAAGTTAAGTTTATTTAAGCTAAGTTGAGGTAAAATACATTAAAGTTAGACCACTGGACCTTTACGAACTGCTTCCGTAGTGTACCTTAAATGATGTTTTCAATTTATTAAATCATTTTTCATGCTTAATTGAGCTTAATATTATTATGTCTCTGGGGAAAGCCCCTAATTACCACTCACTTGGGAGTGCCCAGGTCGAATTTTCTGCAGCTCACAACTTTCCGGCTTCGCCCAAATAACCTCTGGCTAGCTCCCGAACATCCGTTTAAGAGCGAGCTAAAGTTAGACACAGTAACACAAGATATTTAGTTGTGCGCTGGACTTGGGACCCTCCACGTAAAAATCTACTCAATTAAAAACAACACTAAGCGTCGAATAAGAACGACCTGCTCTGATGACGACCCCAAGCGAACTTAGGATTACGTTTTGAGGGTATGCACCTGTAGTGTTGCTTCTGCCCGGCTAGTTGATGTCTCGTAAGAGCAAAGGTTGACATCCCTGCCATTCAAGAAATGCGATGGACGGAGCAACATAAGAAACACATTAGACCTTCTGACATCTACTATTAGCTGCCATGTAAAGGAGCGTATATTTGTTGTTGGACTTCTAATGGGAGAGCGACTGCGACACCAATTACTTTAGTTCAGCCCGCTAGACGAGTGTCCTGCAATAATCTGCATCAAAGCGAGATTTTTCAACATCTCGCTCATTTGAGCCCATGCGCCGACGGAAGAGAAAGACGATGCGACCCACGATTTCTTCTATGAGCACCTGAAGCGTCATATGAGCACTGCCTCCGTCGCGACATAAAAATCGTGCTTGACGACTTCAACGCCAGGGTGGGCATTTTTTATCCCACAGTCGGAAAATTCAACCTACACAACGAAACATTCGGTAACGGACAAAGACTGATCGACTTCGCCGGGACTCGAAACATGGTAGTCTGCAGCACTAGATCCCAGCATAAAAAATACACGGAGTTACGTTGCTGTCTCTTGATCGGAAAACGCGAAACCAGATCGATCATGTTGTGATAGATGGATGTCTCTGTTCTAGTTTCTTAGAGGTACATACGTACGATCCGAAGATCCAACATTGACTCGGATCATTACCTTGTGGCATCCAAAATATGCACACGCCTTTCTTCAGAAAAAAAACGTACATCTAACTACGCAAAGAATGTATGACACTCGACTCTCACTCATGCTCTCTGAGAGTATTGCCCAACAATTCGGCATACAGAAGTAATGGAGCCACATTTCACGTTCTTTACGTACCGCCACCGAAGAAGTAATAGGATTTCGGCGAGCGCGAAAAAACAATTGGTACGACGAGAAGTGTCATGCTGCCGCGGAAAGAAAGGATGCTGCCTATAGGGATACGTTGCGATCGGGCGCAAGGCGAGCCATGAGGGATCGTTACCGGTAGCTGAGAAAAGAAGAGAGACGTATTATAAAAATTATGAAACGATAGACCGAAATACGTGAGTGCGAAGAGTTTGAGATGCTGGCCAACAGGCAAAACGCCCGAAAATATGAACAGAAAATTCGGCGGCTTAAAGGTGGTTTCAAGACAGGGGCGATTTCCTGTAAGATCAAAGACTGTAATCTGGTGACTGACATCCCGAGCATACTTAAATTATGGAGGGAACACTTCTCGAACCTGCTAAATATTGATTGCTGCGCGTGTCGTTCCGCTACCCGACCATGACGAGATGAGAATGGCAATAACGCAGCTAAAGAACAACAAAGCCGTGGGCACCGACGAACTGCCGGCTGAGCTATACAAACATGGCGGCGAGTGAATGGGTCTTTAACTCATATAATAATGTCAGCCCGGAAATCCAACGTTGACTAAGTAGGCAAATGAGCAGTAAAGTCCTCTCGACGAACAAAACTAACACTCTACAAGACTCTCATCATACCCGTCCCAACGTATGGCGCAGAAGCGTGGACGATGACAACATCCGATTAAGCGACGCTTGGAGTGTTTGAGAGAAAGATTCTGCCGAAGATTCTTAGACCTTTGCACGTTGGCAACGGCGAATATCGCAGAATAGACATAGCGCAGCGAATAAAGATCCAGTGGCTACGTTGGCTGGATCATATCATCCGAATGAATAAAAACGCTCCGGCTCTCTAAGTATTCGATGCGCTACCAGCTGGTGGTAGCAAAGGCAGAAGAAGATTAGGTGGAGAAGGACTTGACGCGCTTTATTAAACCCGGCCAAAATCGCTTAAGCCGTTATCACGCCAACCAAGAAGAAGACGAATATAAGAATTGAGAGAGTGTGAGGAAAGTAAAGGTAATTGATGGTGTTAAGGGTAACGAAAAAGGTGTAGAGTATGCCGCCAATTTAAAGCGTTTTAGATATGCATTCACAACTTCATCTATTAATAATTTTTGTACCAATTGAAGATAGCTTCTTTAAAGATTTGGAGTGCTCGAAATTTACTATACTAAGTTCTAGTGAGGCATTTTTCTTAGAATTGTATGTAGAACCCGAGATATATAATAAGTACATGGTTTGGTTTCCCCGTGCTTAGGCTATTTTATACTTTTTCAATATTAAATTAACTTCAAATCGACCACCCATATCTTGGAATCAATTCTCACATTGCTATCCCAAATTGATAAATATTTAAAAATTTAAATCTCTTCACTTGCTACTTTTTAATTCAACCTTTGTCTTGCATCGAATAGCACTTGACTTTGCATACTATATTTTATACTATATTTTTCACTACATGCCGAAATAAAATTACAACAAATACGTCGAAAAGAAATCTGTGAATTTTCTACATTCGTTAAACCGTTGAGCTAACATTTACTCACACCAACACACAATGCCTTGTTACCATCACTTTTGTTATACTCGAATGTCCAAAGCTTTGCCCATTACGTGACTCACAAACAAAGTCGTTTTTTTCTTTTCGTTTTGTTTTTTGCTTTGTTTTTTGTTTTCTTTATTTTGCAGCCGCTCTACTATCAGCTGCTTTCGGGCCGACACTTATGCCATTTATAAATGCCGCGTTTTTAATGAAAACGACGCCGGCATCGACGACTTCGACGCTTCATTTGCTCAGTTATTCATTATATGCTTTTGCTTGTCATCATCAACGAAGAAAATCCAGTGAAAGTTGTGGTACTAGAATTTTGAATTTTAACACAAAAAAACATAAAAAGCGCTTAAATTGTATTTGCATGTGGTGGGTTTACAAAAAATAAATTTCAATAATGCGAATGTATGGATGTTTGTGTTTATTCATGCGGCACTAGCCGGCGCCTCAAGGCTTTTGGTTTGAATAGTTGCAAGTGGCTACGAAATTTGTGTATTCTGGAAGAAACATTATTCTTTTTAATTCGCTAGGAAGAATTGGGAGCGATGCCTTACACCATCATTTGACCAGTTCCATTAGTGCTAAAAATTGGGATAGTGATGAAAAAAGTGTCCCAGAAATCATTACATAAATCGCTTTCTTTTACCAGGGTCGCCAAGAGAAAATCTTCAACTGCTGGTAAAAATGTGAGCTCTCACTCCTCACAGAAATATTTCTAATATTTTGTATACCTTCTACAGAATTTACCTATATTCTAGCCCAGCATTTTTATTGGATAAAAAATTCGTGTCATGCTCATACCTTTGCTCTTTTAAAATCGACGAATGATTTCTTTATAAAAAATTCTTGGTTTAAAGAATGATTTTTTTCTGGTGGTTTACACAACGGCATAAATCAAATAAACGCGTTTAGTTATTGTAAAGGGTGATTAAGTTTCAAGGGCCGGTGTTGATTTTGAATAAAATATAATATTTTTAAGAAATTATTGTAATTTCTCTTTATTATGTTAATATTGGTGTGGCTCAATTATGTATGGAACAAAATATCGGCCAAATGGCCACCGCGGCTTTGGCGGCACACCTCCATCCGATGGTCCAAATTTTCGATGATGCTGAGGCATAATTAAGGTTATATGCCGTTAATGTGCCGAATTGTCTCATTCTTTACCTCTTGAATTGTTGCTGACTTATCGACGTATACCTTTTCTTTCAAATAACCCCAGAGAAAGAAGTACAACGGTGTCAAATCACATGATCTTGGCGGTCAATTGACATCGCCGCGACGTGAGATTATTCGGCCATCAAATTTTTCGCTCACAAGAGCCACTGTTTCGTTAGCTGTGTGACAAGTGGCACCGTTCTGCTGAAACCACATATCGTCCACATCCATATCTTCCAATTCGGGTCATAAAAAGTTCGTTATCATCTCACGATAGCGAACACTATTCACAATAACTGCCTGTATTCCTTTTTTATATTATTTTATATTATTTTTGTTTTTTTTTAATATTTTTTTTTTCTTATTGCTTTTAATTATTAAATTTTTTATGCTATTTAATTATTTTTATACTACCTACTAAATTTTTTATATTATTAAATTTTGTATATTATTTAATTTTTTTGGAATATACATTTTTTTGTTTTTTTTTATTGTTTGATTTTTAAATATTATTTGTCTTCGGCTTGCCTTTTCGCCTTTATCGAAGAAAAACCGTGAAGTGTACCGAATTTTCTCTTTGTTGACGGCTTCCATTGTTAACACCCTGTAACTCACAGCTGTATGGAACAAGCAAAAAAAATGGCAGAGGAATTTTTTAGTGTAAAATGTCACCTTGACAACGAGCAAAAACTTTAAATTATTTGATCGATACTTTATGAGATATCGATCAAGCCATCTACCGAGAAAATAATGGATTTCTTTTTCTCCATCAGCGTCATTTATGGGAAAATACGGCATTTCCAAGATCAGATGCTTTGAAAAGTTTTCTACCTTCCAATGCAGGTCAGAATGTTTGCCGCAGGAATGAGCACACTTGGACGAAGGTAAACGGATTCGTCCTTTGTGATACCAATATGAAGGAGGTGAGATGAAAGGGAGAACCGATGTGATAAAAGGAGAGGGCGGGGAAAGGTGGTGGTGGGATGGTTAAGAGGGTGAGTTTAGAGTGTGTGGATTATGAACGATGACTGTGCTGCGTTTGAGTCAACCGATTTGTGCTGCTGATGAATTTCATCAGATTTTTAATGTCAGCGCCCGCCAACCTTCCAATGCAAGTTCCGTTCAACATCGAAAAACCAAAAGACTGGAAATTTAAGAAAGTTTGTGTGAATCTTGATTTCAAAATTATTAAAAATAAGTATGTATGTAAAAATATTTATAATCAAATACAAAATAAAATTAATTTTTTATATAAAATACGGTACTAGCAAAGATGTCTTCATCTCATATATGCATAAGAACGCACATCCTATGTTTATTTTACTTTGGCTTTATTGCCTTAGTAATGAACAATTAACAATTAAGTATGCCTAATAAATTATTCAATTTTACAAAAAAATTTGTTTCTAAAAAATGTAAATATTTTTTTATTATTTGGATGAATTGAAAACCATTCAATGGTGCCTTTTTGACCTAAGCGATTTTTGCTGCCTTCTCTCACAAACTGATTCCAATTAGAGCCGCCAAGTGAAGTCTTTCTCCAATTTTTTCTCCAATTTGTCTTTGCAACGCAGTGGCGGCCCACCTCCTGCTGCTACACTAGCGATTACCACATCGAATGCATTTAAGCTTAAATCGTTTGTTTATATCCATTCACATGTCATTACCTAGCAGTGGAAACACTGGTTGGCAAGAGTGTGATTTTCCCTTTGATTTCAATGTATATAAAGGGTTCTCCAATAAGAGGTGTTATGTTGATAAAATATCAATGGTTTCTTTGCTTTTGTGGCAAAATAAACGTTACTCAGATCAATACCATCTAATTCCGGCCTTAAAAAATCGTTAATCATTTCTCGATAGGGCAATCCATTCACCGTAACTTGTAAAGTAACAATGACTCCGCCGGACCATAAACCGCGCCCACCAAACAGTCACACGTTGAGGATAGAGAGGCTTTTCAACAATAACTTTTGGATTTTCTGAGCCCCAGATCCGAGAATTTTGCTAGTTGACGAAGCCACACAAGTGGAAAGGGGCCGCATCACTCAAGAGGATTTTTTGATGGGATTCCGGATCATTTTCATGCATTTCAACGACTCAATCAGCAAGGAAACGACGATGTTGATGATCTGCCGTTCTGAGTGCTTGTGTTAACTGGACTTTGTAAGTCTTAAGACCCAGATCTTTATGCAAAATACGGTGTAATGTCGTTTGTGGAATGCCTAAAACTGTTTTATGGAAGATCTTAATTTGCACTTCTTGCGCACTCCGATGATTTTTCAAAGTCGTTACTATGAGCTGACTGATATTGCGCCACCTGCTTTCAGTTATCTATTGCCAGAACTTCCAATAGAAAAACATCTGAAGCATGAATGTAAATATGCATATAAGTAAGGGGTAATACCCTGCAGGAAAATCTCCTGCTACCGAACTATTTCGCTTTTTGGCGCTCTTAGAACCACAACTTATCCAAGGAACGTGGGTTCGCTCTTTCCCATGTTCGCAGCTGATAATTATTACATCATGGCTCCTTGATACCATTTATTTGTAGGTCAGAGTGGCATTTTTATTGCTGTTTAATTTTCTTCGTTGGCACTGTTATCATCTGAATTAAATTGTGGCTACGTATTATTACAAGGTTTCATGGAAAGAACACTTGGGGGGTTAATTGAAAAGTGATACGAATAACACAGCAACTCCTCTCCAAACGATAACCTACAGCCACGGTCCTAGACTTATTTTCCTGGTAGTGGTACCCCCTGTTTTTGATAACGAGGCTCTCTCGATCGAGGCCGACCGATACCGCGGTAAAGTTAAAATGAATTCAACTTATACAGGGTCCGGCACTCGAAGTGTAACCAACTCAAAAGGCCATAAATTTAGTTTGGAATTTTATTTTTATTCAATTCAGTGTGAAAATAATACAAAATTAAGAATCAGTTTAGATACTTTTGCTCGATATGACCACCTTTATGGCCTTGAGACGGTCAAGAAACGAATCGCAAGCTGCCCGAATATGGCTTGCAGGTATTTTATCTCGCTCGCGAACAATGGTTTTTTGCACCGCCTCGAGACTGGTGAATCTTTTAGTTCAGACCTTGCTCTCCAAAATTTCACAAAGAGAATAATCCACCGGACTTGCCTCTGGTGAGTTTGAGAGCCATTGTGTGGACGTTATGAAGTTCGAAACGTTGTTTTTTAACCATTTTTGGTTCATTCGAGCTTTGTGAGACGTTGCCGAGTCCTGTTGAAACGTCCATGGTCTGCTACCGAAATGTTCGTCTGCCCACAGCTTCAAAGCAATATTTCGCGATAATATTTCGCATTTACCTTGACGCCAGGCTCAATGAAACCGATTGGAGAGCGCCTATCTGCGGTTACAGCTCCCAGCAGTGGGAGTCCACGAATTGCTCAATTTGAAAAATTTTCTCGTCAGAAAACACGATGTTCGAAAATTGATCGCTGTCGGCCAAGCAAAGCAACTCCTTCGTTCTCTCAAGTCTGACTTTTTGCTGCTTTGGTATGAGATCATGCGCCTTTTGGATCTTGTAAGGCTTGACTTTGAGATCATTTTTCAGTATGCGGTGGATGCTCCGATCAGATATTTTCAATTCTTTCGCAATTTGATAGGCACTTCGTCCGGGATTTCGCTCAAGTCGCTTCTTCACTTTTTGCACCATTTCACGTGACGTTAAGGTCTTTTGATGGCCATCTGCATCACGTTTCGCGATGTTACCATTGTCATTGTAACGAGTAGTGATGCGATAAACAAACACTTTATTTACTTTAAAGTGCTCGAGCTCACGAACAATCGCTAGTTGTGATTTTCCAGCGAAATATAATGCAATCCCACTATTACGTTTGAAATCCATTACTAATTTTCTTTTTTTGCATTTACTCTCGGCAAAATGCGTCCGCGCTCTTGTAAATAATACTCTGGACTGTCATTTAGCCAACTAAAAGGTAGTTGCTGCCCGTGCATCATTTGCGCAAACGGTCTGAAGTTGGTTACACTTCGATGGCCAGACCCTGTAATGAATAACCCAAGGTCGGATGTAGAAGACCAATCCCTTACTCATCTTAAACTTACGGGTCACTGATACTGAACCGACGACGCTCTATGTTCAACCTAGGAACCACGAGAAAATACAAATATTTTGCAATCTCCATGAAGGTGATAACTTAACATTGGCTTTACGGAGCTCCATCCGAGTAGTTTGAGTGCTTCAGTAGCCTCTTGATGGCTTAATTTCTGGAGCTAATTTGATCTTGTAGGGCTGAAGCCAGGGCATTCCGCAATGTGAACAGTTGTGCAATTTCTGTGAATGGCGACTAAATGGGCTCATTTCAAAACGCATTGCAAAGTTTTGATGCTTCGGCCCCATTGGCATAGGTACATTTCATAGTAAATATGTGTCTAAAAATTTTTGACTGCCATAAAATCATTACGACGAACTCAGAAACTTCGACTCATATCTAATTCACATAGTTTGTATACTGACTAAGGTTAGCAATGGCGAGAATCGTAGGCGATAGAACAATGAGCTGTATGAACTTTACGACAACATAGACATAGAGCATCGAATAAAGATCCAGGGCTACTTTGGCTGGGTCTTGTCGTCCGTATGGACTATACAAATCGTACAAACGCTGGTACAAATGCGGTACCAGCTGGTGGTAGCATAGGAAAAGAAGTCCTCCTCTACGTTGAAAAGATGAGGTGGGAAAAGACTTGGCTTCACTTGGTGTGTCCAACTGGCGCCAGTTAGCACGAGGAAGAAACGTCTAGCTCGCTTTTTTAAACTCGTCCAAAATCGCGTAAGCAGCTATCGCACTAATCAAGAAGAAAAGAAAGCTAAGGTGAAGACAAAAATCATTTCTTAATAGAAAGATTGCCGCGCTAAATGTTGCTCGGTTCGCGGGCACAGCGGCATAGAGGGAAACTGCTGGGCTGATGAGCTGGCTAGACAGGGAACTTTGGAGACGGTTTCGTCACGAAATGAGAGAATTGGGGTTCCCCTGAGAACCTGTGGTCTGCTCCTGGAAAGAAGGGCCTCGAGTCAACTCAGCGAGCGCTGGGCTAGTGCGCAAACGTGCAAGATCGCAAGATCCTTCAGGCCACGGGTAGATCGGGGACGCTCAAGGGAACTCCTAAGGCTAACAAAGCCCCAACTCTTGAATTTGGTGGGCATCCTTACCGGGCATTGTCCGTTAGGTGTTCATGCAGTGAGACTTGGGATTGCCTCAAGTCCGTTCTGCACAAACTGTCTGGAGGACGAGGTGGAATCATTTCAACACCGTCTTCTCAGCCTGCCTACTCTCGTCTGGCAAAGACTTAGACATCTGGGCTCTCACTTTTTCGCCACGCCTGCGGATTTACGAACGTAAATCAGCCACCGCCGGCGTCGTCGTAAAATGTATGGTCATCATCGTCTCTAATCCCAAGGCTCCTTCTTCCTTCCCTTCTCCTTTCTCCTCTCCCATGTATGACACCACAACGGACGAATTTGTAATATTTGTCCAAGTGAGCCCTTATCTAGGGCAGCCATTTAACCTAACCTAACCTAGATGTTGCTCGGATCGGGATATTTCAAAATCTGGTCCATTTGATTTCAATTTCAGAATTTAAAAAGTCCTTGATCAGAACCGGATTAGTCATGTCGGTGCTGCTTCTTCTTCCTCCTTAGCATGACAGTCCTGGATGAACCACTGCTTCCGCCACTATCTTCCTCCAGATTTCTCGATCCCCTACTAAGCCCCACCACTTTTGCACGTTCATCATTTTGAGGTCGTCGATAACTGCACCTTTCCATCTTTTCTTTGGGCTGCCCTTAGTTCGTTTTCATATGGTTGTTTCTTGAAAGCTCGTTTTTGGACTATTTTTTCTGGCATTCTTTCAGGACAACGTATTTGTAGGCCATTTATGAATTTTATGATGTTTACCCTTGGATGAGTGCTACTAGGCAGTGCAATTCTCGCCGTCCCTTTACGGTTTTCTATAATAATTCGAAATATTGTATTCTTATCATAAAATTTATTAGACTTTCACTCAATGAAACAGTTTCAAATGTTTAGTTTTTCTCGGTGCATCTAGCCGATGCGGGGTTCTAAGCAGCCACCCACACTTTCTTATGAACAATCTGGTCCCGCGTTTGATATCGGCAAACACTGGAATAACTTCCATACGTTGCTTGTTCATGAATTCCATCATCTTGAGTTCCATTTTGCCATTAACAGATTATACAAAATTTCTAAGTCCCTATTGAAACACCCATAAATTCTGTACCAGCTCAGATTTCACTAGCTCAGGTTTTTCCTAGAGGGTGCTGACTCAACTGTCATGCACTTAAGTGCTGTTATACATTTTGCGCCATCTCTAAAAACAACAAAAAACATCGAAAACAAACCAACTGCAACCTGAGTTGAGGCACAACACTTCACCGCCCATCAGCACGCTTTGCCGAATAATTGAGTCAGACAATACTGAAACTAAATTTAATACCATTTATATTTATAGGTGTGTATGTATGTCTGTACATACGTATGTATTTGCAAAACTAGTGGACGAGAAACTAAACAACTGTAACAGTAATGAACATTAACTTCAATCAGGCAGTAAATTGAGACAAGTCTCGCCAACCGCAGACTACTCGAAAAGAAAAATATTCATAAAAACGAAAAAAAGAAAAAATTTAAATATACACTAATATGCATAACTATGCGTACATATGTACATATGTTTCGCATTATTTTCATATGGCAAAAAAATGGAAATGAAGAAAGTTAAACGCAAAGCCATTGTTCGCTACGTACGGGGCAGCGCCATTAAGTGACATTTAGTAGGATTTTTAAATCGCGGACATGGCGTGCGCCAATATATGTAGTGCCTCTTACGTTCGCATGCACATGCATACTTACTAAATTAAATGCAAATACTTATGTATGCGAGTCTTTTATGGAGTATTACAGCAAACGCCAGCAATGTCATGGCTACTGTTGAAAAGTGAGAGCGACTACACAGCGCTGTTGTTTACGCTGTTGCAGTCGACGCTGACATCGGCGCCAACAACTACTTGCGCTGTTGCTGTTTTGATTGACTGAGAAATTCGATTTTTTTTCTTTTATAAAACCCAGAGTTGTCCATGCCGGCATGTTGAGCAGGAAGTAATATTGTGGTGAGAGCTTTTTTTTGTATTTATGTTGGTTTGTTGCGAGCAGCTTGGTGAAGGTGGTTAATTTCAACTTTTGGGATTTAGCTTAACTGAGTTAATGTAAAACCCGTAGAGAGTTGGTGAGATATAAAAAGAGCTATAGGAAATTGTTGAGCAAAGTGATGCCACAGTGTTGAATATGTGAGAAAAATTAAGTATTTCAAATAAATAAAGAAATAAACATCCGATCATTTATATTAAAAAATAGCATTTTTCTTTGAATATCAAAATAAAACCTCTTATTAAAAAACCCTTTATAAGTGTGAAGTCTTTGGCCAAGCCGTTACCCTTGGGAATGAATACCACTTTGGTTTTCTTCCAGCTGGCAGAAACATGGTTTAACGCGATACACACCAAAAAGATCTTATGAACGACATGAACCATCTCGTTCCGTCCTCCGAAACATCACTGGCAGGAAACCATCAATACCTGGAGATTTGAACGGAGAAAGACTTTCGATTGCCCAGCTGATTCTGTTGACAGGCAGGTGAGATGTCAGGAAACCTCAGATATTGTGCGGAGCATGGGCATCAATAAAATTATTTTAAGCCTATTCGTCGGATTCATCCTCTCTTTTAACAAGAGTTTTACATGTATAGTCCTTGGAGAGGATCTTGATGAGTCCGACAGAGTCTTCCACGGATTCTATGGGCTCGTAGTACTCTTACCAGGAGTTGCGCTCCGCATCTAAATATAATGGTTTTCTTATACTTATTCTCTCAAAATTACTCGATAAGCTTTAAAAGTACACACCCCAAAAATTCTATAAAATCTTTGAAACTTAGACAACCACTATTTTTAGTTTGAAAAAATTATTTGTTTCAACTGCGTTCGATTTATTTAAAAAGTCAACCGCCTCTGTTACATACATATGTCTTGTGTCGAACCTTTGCTTGCTAGTTCATCTGGTTTCTCATTACCCTCTATGTTCCTATGACCGGGAACCTATATCAGAGTAATTTGAAGCCAATGACAAAGCAGTTATAGTTCCTCTCTGCATTCTGAAAGTAGTTTGGATGAAATGGAGTTGGAGTCTAAGGCCTTCATAGCTGCTTGACTGTCTGAAAAGATAGTTACCCTTGTACCAATTTCTGTGTAGTATTTCAATGATTTGCAAGCTTCCCTGATTGCTAATAGTTCTGCCTGGAACACGCTGGCATAGTCAAGAAGTCGAATTGATTTGGATAAGTTGGATGTGCAATGTAGTGGTTCTGCCAATTTTAACGTGTGAATGCCTGGTATGGTGGGAAGCTCTTCGGAAGGGCTATAATATCAATAATCTGGGAGGGTTTAAGTGATGGCTTGTGTTGGCATCGCCGGATAATGTAGAATTTGACCAGTGCTACCCTTATTGTCCTTTTGCACTTACTTCTTATCGACTTTTACGTTATTTCCTTCACTGCTCAAAGTGCAATCAGATTAAAGGAGATTGGCCTTTGGAGACAATCTCTCAAGGAAGGTGATAGCACCGTATTTCTCTGAACCTCGTACAAATCTCCTTCTCCCTATCCTAGAGTTTGAGGGTTGTGCCAGGGCGATTTTTTCAAGAAGGCAGGATTGGAATAAGGGGAAAACCTGTGCATTTTCAGTTTGATTGCACCAGCTCTTATTCGAATGTAATTCCTCCAATAATAGGCGGCAATAGTGATAAAAGTCCTCCCACAAGTGGAGCATCAGAAATTAAATAAATTGCGCCGAAAGCTACAAATTATACACAATTATTATGAAAATGACTAAAAACCCAGTTATACAATGAAAAATTAAAAAAATATATACATATATCAGGAAGAATCCCCTTTTACTTTCTTCACTAAGTCAAGGGGAAACCTTAAAGACAATACGACAAAACTGGAAAATTTCCATAGGCATTTGTGGTTTCTTACAACTACGGTTCACTGAAGCGGAAGTGCACTTGTGGGTGACACACACACGCATACACACATACAAGCAAAGATGTGCATGCTGAGGCACAAACATAGGCTGCTCTGACTATAAGACCGAGCTCTGTAAGTCTGTGGGTATGTGGAGTATGCCAATAAGTTAATTGGTGCAAAAGATAATGCCACATACAAGCATATAAATACACACACATATATATGTATACATACGTAAGTTACATATACATATGAGTACATGTTGGTGTGGATATACATATTTTGATTACGTTCATATAAAACAACTTCAAACGACAACTACTTACACTTACCTTGTGTAGCTGACCAAATACCTGGGTGTGTGGGTATTACACTATGTAACAGTAAGGTAGGAAAGTGAAATAGTTGAAGTACCAGTCTGGCACTTCCCAAGTAGCACTGAAGCGTCGTTTAGCTAGCATTATGAGACCTCCAATAGGCAGAAATCTACAGCCAGCCAGAGATGTTCATGTAATAAAAAAGGTTGATGAGCTTTTGGTTGAAGCGCTTGGTGTAAGAGTAGCTTTCCTTTTAGACAGTCAAGCAGCTATCAAGACCTTAGACCCTACGGATCTACACGGCTATGATAAGACCCATTATCACCTATGCATCAGTGGTCTGGATGAGTAGACTCTCTCTAGTGGGAGTCAGGAGGACCTTATCGAGACTACAACGCACTCTGGACATCTGTTGTACCGGAGCTTTTCCGAATACTTCAGGCCCGGCACTAGATATTTTGATTGGTTTACCACCACTTGATGCTTTCATCCAAGGAGAGGTCTTGAAGGCCACCTGCAGACTGAAACACAATGAGAATTGGTACGGCCCCTGTCCGGCATTGGACAACAGAGAAGGTATGGACTTCTATACAACGATCTTCTCCATGCCCCTTGACTCCATGCCATCCAGAGTCGTACATGAAAAGAGATGCAGTGTGGTGCTGCCAAAAGCTCAATTGTGGTCAAACTCTGAAAATGAGTTCGGCAAAAACTGTGTTTGCATTTTCACGAATGGCTCCAGGACCGAGTACGGTTCCGGCTCTGATGTCTACATGGAATCCAGCGGGACAAAACTGCACTTTGCTCTTGGAATGCATGCATCTGTGTTTCAAGCGGAGTTGTATGCAGTTCAAGAAGCGATGAACTTTGTTGTGGAAAAACGATGGAAAGGCGGATCTATATGTGTCTGCAGCGACAGCCAAGCTGCGCTTATGTCCTTAGACAGCCCTCCAACCACATCAGGGGTAGTGAAGTCCTGTAAATCCAGGCTGAACTATGTCGGTAGACATAATAGCCTGATGCTAACATGGGTCCCGGTACACGTGGGTATCGCGGGTAACGAGACCTCTGACTCCTTAGCTAAGATGGGCTCTGAGGCCAACTTCTTTGGCCCAGAGCCCGTTTTGCCACTCCCCTGTGCGGCCATCACGGCCACGGTTAGCAAATGGGTAACTACCACCCACAAGCAAGCTTGGCAGGCTAAGAGAGGCTGCAGATGGACAAAACTGATGTTACCTGTCATGTCCGATCGACTGTCGCAAACCCTTCTGTCATTAAGCATAGGGGAGTGCAGACTGCTGATTGGACTGATGACGGGCCACTTTCTGTGGGCAAAGTACCTGGAAAGGTTGGGCATCTCAGACAGTGTACTCTGCCCAGCTTGTGAAGAGGAGGATGAGACGGCGGACCACTTCCTGTGTGTCTGCCCCGCCTTCGCTCAAATCAAGTTTGAGGTCTTTGTCACTGATGTGTTAAGAAGCGACCATCTTGGCTCCCTGGCACCACAAGATCTACTCAGATTTCTTCGGAGATCGGGTAGATTTAAAGAAAATTAAAAGGGAATCCAAGTGTAGTACAATGGACTCAATTAATGTCTGAGTGCTGCACTTGCTAGTTGTCTCGACAAAAAAAAAACAAAAAAAAAAGACCTTAGACTCCAACTGCATTTCATCCAAAATAGTTCTGATATGGGTTCCCGGCCATAGGAACATAGAGGGTAATGAGAAACCAGACCAACTAGCAAGAAAAGGTTCGGCACAAGACATAACAGAAACGGTTGCAGTCGCTACCCCATTCATACAATAAAAACCTCCATTGCGTCACACTACTATGCTTTAGCCGAAAAAATGTGGAAGCAAATAAATACTACAAAAAAAAAAAATGGCCGTCGTACAACATCCAGAGGACGAATTACCTGTTAGAATGCTCTCGTTCAAACATTTCACGTATCACTGCCACCCTTAGAGGTCACTGGAAGGTTGGGAATCAAGCAGCCACACCCAACCTTCTTTTCAATCTTATCTGCAGAAGCTGTCAGGCGGAGGGGTTGAAAGAAAGTCTTTTCCGCTATTTATGCGAATGTATGGGTTTAGCCAGACCAAGACTTCGCTCATTCGGTAAACCTTTCCTAGAGCAAATCAATAAAATCGTAGACATAGATATAAACAATTTGCTGTTGTATCTGGATCTCATGAAATGGATCTGACTTAAAAACAAGAACTAAAAAAAGTACATCACATGAGAAGAGTGGTCACAAAACGGCGTTAGATTAAGAATATTTAGTACAAATACTCAATTACCTCAAAAACAACAACAACAACATCCAGACCGGTGCCTTGGGCCCCCTTTTTTGCCAAGCACAGACTTTTTGAACACCACAACCACAAAAAAGGAAAAAATAAAATAAGAACTAATATACAAAAAAAAAAAATTAATTTAAAAAATTTACGCATAAATGCCCAATCTCGCCAAAATGCGTGGTAGGTATTTTTACTTGTGCAAGATAAAGTAAGATTCTAATAAAAAACGGATTTGAAATTCGTTCATTTGGTCCAAAAATTTGTCTAAAATAATTTTGTGAGCACAATAGAAAAATCAGGCATTTGAGGATTAAAGGTTTATGAGAAAATTAAACACTGAGTACGCAGCATTACAACATAAAATCATGAAATGATTTCACGTGCATTAGAAATTTTTCCTCGATAGCAAAAAAAATTGACTTTGTCGCACGGTGTTAGCAGGGCAAAAAGCGCAAATAGCATAACCAACCAGTCACTCAACCAAATCATTAATAAGCGACATAGCTGGCGTTACAGGAACACAAATTGCCAGACATGCGCCCAAATAATGCAAAGACAGATAAAAACATAAACAAAATGGCAACAACAAAGAGGATTAGCGCATGTAACCAAAAAACAAAACAAAAAACTGTTTACCTGCCACTTGTTGCAGTTTGTTTGGGCGCAAATTCGACATGTGCATCGAAATGTGAATGTGTGTGTGTTTTTTTTTGCGCCTATGAACAAGAAATATACTGGTATGCAAAGAAATTCGTAACACTTCCTTGAAACTTTTTGATGATTATTGGAGACGGCAACAAAACCAGTTGCCATAGCAGAGCATGGCCAAGAGCAAGCAAAATAAACGCCGGCATTAGCAACAGCGGGAAATGTTGTTATTTAGTCAATAAATGATTTGGCAGTGATTTGTTGAATAGAGCAGCAAGAAAAACTTTTTAGCGCTGCTATTCTGTGTTTAATATTCATTTTGAAGTAATTATTTTCAGAAAAATCCTTCAACATGAGCGCCGGTTCCAGAGCTTCCGGTTCGGATGATGAGCCTTTAGTGCCCGAAGATTTCGATGATGATTTCTATGCGAATGTAATGGATAAAGTACCTGAGGTAGCGTTTGCTGAAATCAACATATTTCACATTGTATTTTTTGTATTTATTGCTACTTACTTGCCTTTCATATCATCGTTAGATTACCAAAGCCCTGCGCCAGAAGGACACACACGAAAATGCGGATAATGTGCAACGTTTGGTCATATGCTCGAATCGCTATAAATCAGACTGGCAAATGGAGCAGCTCCACTGCCAGGAACTCAGCAATGAGATAGAGCGCTTGAAAGACCGCCTGGATCATGTCAACAAACTCAGTAAAATGGATCTGGCGACAATAGCAGAGCTGCGTACAGTTATCGGTGAGTTCAATGACATCGAAAAATTGTAACTTTTTAATTAAACTTATCTGAAAAGAGAGCGCTTGGATGCAAAAGGACGCCGCACAATCACGTGAGCAGCTCGCGCAAGATGAAATGTTGAAGATGAGAGAAAAAATGGACTCACTCGAGCAGATGGTAGAACATTTAAGCGATAAACGTTCGGGCTTGCAGAGGTGAGTGGGAATTGAAGCTACTTTTTATTTATTCGGTGCAGTGGTAGGACGAGAGAAATTAAACGAAACCAAGAGACTTTGTTAGTCACGTTCACTCTTAGCGCAATTGGGCCAAATATGCATCTTTCTTGATTTAATAAACACTTTAATCTTACTTTCCACACTAATGAGAGCATTAAATTCAATCAAATCAGAGAGAGAGAACAAGAGAAACCCATTTTCTTACCTAGAAATATAAAGTGTAATCTCTCTATGAAGTCTTGATAGATTTATTTACTGCAAATCTGTCTGCTGTGAGAAAAGGTAGAACTTGTCCCAGTGCTGCCCAGAATGTCGTTTTGCACTTACTTCTCATCGACTTTTACTTTATTTCCATCACTGCTCGAAGTGCAATCAAGTTAAAGGAAGTAGACCTCTGGAGACAGTCTCTCAAGGAACGTTATAGCATTTCTGGGCAGTTAACACCGTATTTCTCTCTCTCTCTCTCTCTCTCTCTCTCTCTCTCTCTCTCTCTCTCTCTCTCTCTCTCTCTCTCTCTCTCTCTCTATCCGCAAAATGGAGCTAGAGCATTATTTCCAAGTAGGCAAGATTGGAATGAGAGGAAAACCTGTACCGATGCTGGTACCTCCGTCTTTACTGATGCTTCCAAGATAGAAACGGAACTCGGAGCAGGGGGTTTCTCTAAATCTTTCAATTTAGCTATTTCATTGAAACTGCCAAATACTGCTAGTTTATTTCAAGCCGAAGTCTTTGCGATCCTGCAGGCATGCAAAAGGCTTAGAGATATTAACATTTTTTTCGACAGTCAAGCCGCGATCAAGGCTCTGACGACGTATAGTATGATGCAGATCCAAACTAGTCACCTCCTGTAAGGAGAAGATCAAATCCCTTAGACATGCAGGTAACATTTCTCTGATCTGGGTTCTAAGTCATATGAACATAGAGGGAAATGAAATTACTGATGAGCTTGGCTATATTGGTCTCAGAGGTCTCCTATCCGGTCATCTACATCTTCCTGACTGTTGTTAAAGGGGAATCTCACAACTTATTTCTCAGAAAGGCACAGATGATATGGAGATCCATTTCTGCGGGTGCTATTTCGAAAGCTCTTTGGCCCCATTACAATAAATGGCGGGGTTAGGAAGTCCTGGGGACTCCACGCCATTCAATTTCCAAACATGTAGCTGTGCTTACCGGTCATTGGAAGATCGGCACTCACGCAGAAAAGCTTGGCTTACCATTTTATCTCCATTGCAGATCTTTCAGAGAAGAAGACTGTTTGGCCAGTATTTAACCCAGCATGACCCAGCAGAGAGCCGCCCTCTATCCTCTTAATATAACAGCACGAATGATAATTAAGGGATAACAATAATCAAAGCCAATTAGGGGTTTATCTATTT